>NW_009721780.1:0-8026 GCF_000703405.1 Apaloderma vittatum | reverse complement strand
AGTGAGGAGCTTAACCTATGTGGAGTTTCGCTCTTCTAACTAAAGATCGTTTCCCCGTGACACACGTTTTGGTTCTGGGCACTTGGGTTTTGTCGAGGGTTAGGGCTGGGCTGGCCACCAAACCCTGGCAGATGCTCACTAACCCCTCTCCCTCCATCAGAACGGGGTAGGAAATGGAATCCAGAGACAGTTACAGATTGGAAAACTGTAACAGCTTTAATAAAACAATAATAATAATAATATGGAAATAATAAAAATAACGAAATATGTAATATGTTCAAATCCCATATCAGATCCAACCCCCACCCTGATAGGAATCCCCGTTGATTCTTCAGAGCAGGTGGCACTCGGGAAGCCCCAGGCTCAGCAGCAGAGGGAAGCTGGATTAAGGAACACAGGATTCAGATCAAAGGCAGAAAATTGGAAAGAGTCCTTCTCAGAGGCTGGCCATTGAAGAAGAGAGCTTAACCCCTATGATTTTTCAGCATTATACTGAGTATAACATATATGGAATGCAACACTCTTCTTGGTCACCTATCCTGTCTGCAGCATTTTACTTCCTTGTGACCCCTTTTACTTCTCAGCACCTCCAGCGTGGCACACAAGAGCCAGCAGTGACCTTGGTTACTATACAAGCAAATATAACCAAGAGCCTTTCTGCATCCCAATCCCTGGCAGTAACTGCAAACGTCAGACATTATCACTTCTAGTAGCAGACTGTCTGGAAAAACATGCTGCTAACTTCAGAAAGTGCAGCCTCTTAGAAGACTAGTTAAAAAAAAAAAAGCTGAAAAGTAAAAATCACTGAACAGAAATAGTGGTTTTTAGCTCAGACCAGGACAGTTTTGCATATTTGGCTGAGAAAGCAGAAACTTCAACAAAAAACTCTCAACCAAATGCTAGTTTAGAAAGCTGACATTGATTTATTGGCCAAGTTGGCCAAGTTTGGATGCTCAGTGAAACCAGCATCCCACATCGAAAAATTGCAACATATGTATTTTGTAACTTATTAATATAAACACGCCTAACTTGCCACTAATTCAGCCAGTTAGCTCAGTGGATTGAGCGCGGTGCTGAGAACACTGAGGTCCTGGGTTCGATTCCTGTTCGGTCCACATGTGTTGCCTGATCTAGTCGAGCAGTGGGGTCCCTGGCCCATGACAGGGAGGTTGGATTAAAATGATCTCTCAGGTCCCTTCCAGCCAAGACCGTTCTATGATTCTGTGATTCTAGTTACTGGTTAGTGATGACGGTTACATTCATCATTGGATCCGTATATTAAGATTAGCTTCGCCTCTCACAGAAGTTAGCGCACGTGCTTCTTGTGGGTGTAGGGGCATGAGTTTTTGGTGCTCTGAATTGAGGTGACGGTTGCAACCTGCCACTGCCACATTTAATTTTGGCTCACTCTCAGCCTTTCATAAACAATTCTTGCTGTTTTGATACCCTCTAATCTCCATAATGAAGGTTTTGACTAGAAAAGTCCCGCTTAGGTCCAGTTCCACACACTCCCAAGGACAAACAGCTTGTTAAAACCTTCTAAACAACAGTCTTTTTGCTATCTCCAGGTCTGGAAAATTTCTTTGTCATCTCTTCCCATCCTTAAAGCTCTATTCTTTGAAAGACTGATTTGCCTTAAGAAGGCAGTAAAAATCATTCTGCCATCCTTACGACAACAGGATCAGTGCAGTGATTTGCTTTGCCTGAGGTGCCGACCTTGAAGGTTGTTGGACTTCTTGGGCGAGGAGCTCTCCCCTGTGTGTGCAGTGGGAGCAGTAGTGGTCACATGCAGATGCTGCTGCTCAGATCTGAGGAGACACTTCTTAGCTGGGAGATGTCGGGAGTGGATGCTGGAGTGGTGCTTTGTCCTGCAAAGCGGTCTCTTGGCCAGGTTTTCCTCTCTGATATCGTGGAAGGAGGAGGCTGCTTAGGGGGGGTTGTTGTGGTCCAAGGTTGCGGTGGTTGAGTATAAAAATGTGTATTTGTGGGTGATGTTCAGAACCAGGATGGAGGGGCCTGTTGTCTGGTTTTGCTTGAGGAGTGGGAAGAAGCAGATTTCACTCACTTTTAATATCCTTATTAAAATAAAAAGCAAATATTGTAGGTGTCCATGGCAAAGCAGTTATATGAGTTGAGCCATTTGTCATTTCCTGGTCACATGCTCCAAAGTCAGATATTTTTCAAGTGCTATAGAAATTGACCCTGGGTGGGCAATGTTTGTAAAGTAACCTGATGTACAGCCTAGGTGAATATTGCACTTGTAAATGCAATAACGTCTCTCCTGCCTTTTGTCTCCAAACCTATTTTTTCACTCTAGTCGAAGATGTAATAAAATATCTCGACCCTCAGTACATTGATAGGATGGCTGTTCCAGATGCCATGAAGCTGCAGTTCATCTTGGCAGGTATGGCATGAAATGAGAGGATACAGGGGAGAGGTTTTTAGCACTGCAAAAGTTATCTTTTACCCAAGCTGAACCAGGGTGGATTTCTCACCTTTAGTTGTAAAGATCTTGCAAGGTTCTGTTGAAGGAGTGCAATCTGAACCCTAGGTTTCCCAAAGCAGCATCTCAGGCATTGAATCTCATAAAAACAAATAATTTAATAGAAAGGTGCAGCAGCAGGGTCGTCTCAAGCTGGGAGCCTCCAGAGGGAGACGCTGAACAGAGAAATCCCTGGGTATTTATACCCCTACAGACCATATATCTGCCCTTCTTGCACCTTTCTTGTGCCCTTTGTTCCGATGGTGATTCTGGCCTGAGATCCTCCGATGCCTTCTGACTCCTGATTGGATTCCTTTGCTGTCTCCAAGCAGGCCATTATCTTGACTAGTTGCAGCCACTATTGACACTTGTACCTGCCTTATCTTCTGGTTTGTGCTGGCTATGGAGGCCTTGCCTTGCTTGAATAGAAGTTCTCTACCAGTTCAGCAAATGTAGGTGAAAATTTACAGCTTGTAGCTTGAGGCTTCAGCAAATCTATCTGCTCGTGCCAAGTAAGTAGAGCTAAGCAAAGAGCATACTAAATCACACATTATAACTCTAAGGGATTCATTCTATTAAAAACTTATTTATATAGGCTAAACAACTAATATCTCTTAGCAGGCACCCTCTTTAGAGCAATCAGAGAGATGGTTTGTTCAAGGATGCCTGTCATCCTTAGTGCTCCCTTGTGTTTTATCAGTTCTGTTTTTTTTAGCGTTGACCAATTTAATCCCGAATTAATAGAAGTTTGAAAATTAAAACTGGAGCTAGAGCAGTTTTCCTCATCCCACTTCCAGTACTCTCTAGTCTGTGACAAAAATGGAAGATGTTTGGATATATTTTTAAACACCTTCTAGCTTTGTCCTCTTTTGTCCCAAAGAATTTGGTTCAGTTTTGTGTTCTTATAGTCTGTGAATGAAACTTGGTGAAGATTCTCCTGATTTAAATTACTATGAACCAAGATCCAGGAAGGAGCCGTACAGAAGTCTAAGTAAAATGATAAAAATCATAAACAAGCCTCTTTCTGTAGAGCTAGATCAACTGGCAAAGTTATATGACCAGTGTCTGTGAAAAGCCAAATCAGTGTTGTGTGTTTATTGACGTTTCTTCTTGTCCTTCCCCGAACAGAGGAGCAGGTTATTCCTTCCCGGGCAGCTCTTCTGGAGCAGGTGAAGAACCTCCAGCCTGTCTTGGACAGTACCAGTATCCAAGGTACGCATGTTCTTCTGCAAGTTTGAGCTGCAAATGCCACCTCCCAAGCTGTTACTTATCCTGCTTTTCTTTTTTCTTTATTTCTTTTTCTTGAGCCTCAGACTAGAGGAGAGGACAGCTAAGCATACAACATAGTGTGAATAAAGCAGTTACAAACTTAGTAGGATGTCTGCTGCTCCCCTGTGGTGCTCTAACCTCTTTTACAGGGTTGAGGAAGTGATAGGGTAAGTCGGGAAGCAGGTTACAGACCGCAACTTGGCAGAGAGCATGGTGACCAGCCAGCCATTCTTTCCTCTGAGCTCCTTTGTGTCCAGAAAATTGCTGCTCCTGGTGCTTTTTAATTGCTTGCCATAAAGTTCATCCAAGTAGATTACTCTAATGTAGTTCTGGACTAACCCTCGCTGTGGGCATCGCCCTGACTTGTGCCATCCAGAAGCAGTTAGCAGATAAACTTGCTATTTCACATACAGGGTAGCTAGGTGTTTGTTTTATTGCATAGAAGGTATGTCTGTGGTGTATGGCACTTGCATTTGGAGTGTGGAGTTTTGCTGTAATGTGCTTGTGGAAGAAGGAATGGTCTGTATATCCCACATGCTGTAAACCAAACAAAATGGATTTCTCTTCTGTGCTTTCAGCGGTTCCTGACCATGCAGCCAAACTGCAGCGACTCTCACAAATCCATGTACAGCAGCAGGTACCATGAATATTCTTCGACGGTCTTGACTAGCTGGGAGGAGGAACAATTTGTCAGTGGCTGTACTGACACCACTGTATTCGCAATTGCTTGAATTGCTCTCAAGAGTTTTTTCAATCCTGGGATATTCTTACTGCAGTCTTAAAGAAGTCTTAACACTTTGCGAGGAAGTAGACAGGGTTCCTGACAACTGAGTCTGAGTTGGAAAAGCTCTTTGCCTACCATAACCCTCCTCAAAACAAGTCTGAGTGGCACTTAATAAGCAGCAGTGGGTTTATTTGACTGGCATTCCCCTTTTCACTGGGACATTTTCAATGTCCTGGTTTCTGGAAGGCTGTTGATACTGTCACCTTGTCACTTCTCCCTTTGCTTCCCCATTTGAGTTCTTCTGGTGCTGGCAGTGAGTAGCCTGGACAGTGCCTAATGCCACCTTTCAGGATTTTGTTGTGAGTTTCCGTTCTGGGGCAAGCAAAGCATGGACACTGAGAAGAGGCAGGCAGTAGTGCAAGTCCAGGGGGTTTCATCTGCACAGGTATGCGTAACCTTCTTTTCACTATGGGAACCCTTCCAGCTGCAACGAGTGGCCACAGCCAGGGTCTGAGCTCTAATCTCAGTAACCAGCCTTGGGTGAGTTCCCTGCCATGCTGTCAGGAACTGGTAGGACTGTTATCATTCAGCTTGTTTATTGCTTACTCACTGTTGCTTCTCTCGTCAC
Source organism: Apaloderma vittatum (assembly GCF_000703405.1). Taxonomy (NCBI): domain Eukaryota; kingdom Metazoa; phylum Chordata; class Aves; order Trogoniformes; family Trogonidae; genus Apaloderma; species Apaloderma vittatum. The sequence goes on along the minus strand of NW_009721780.1, from coordinate 2,923 downwards.
AGGAACAGCGTCATGATCTCACTGACAGTGTCAAGACACTTCTCGAGGACTACAACAAAATGGTATCCTTTGAGCCTTGGGCCTGATGCAAATGAATTGCCTGCCTGTCTCCCGGGCTGGTTCCCCCCATCAGATACTGTTGGATCCCCAGCCCTAAGCTTAATGGCCGGTACCCTTTCTGTGTTCTTGTCATACTCCGCTCAGGAGGAGAGCCGAGGCCCAGAACTGCCTCTCTCTGAGATGGGAAGGGCAGAGTACCACCTGCAAGTCAGAGCCGCTGTGCTGGATGTGCTCACAGTGCGGCTCGGCACAAAGTAGCAGCACAGCCTGTGTGCTGCTACAGATCTGGAACTGGCCGGGTGGACATTGACATCTCTGTCAGGTGGCTGCTGGTCCCTGCGACCTCCCTGAGCCAAACAGCGGATAATCCTGTATCATGGTTAGAGCCCACCCAGCTGGTAATAAGGAAACACGCAGCTGCTCGCCCACTCCTGCTCAGGGGGGAAAAAAGCAGTAGTCTAGTGGAGTAAACAGTAATTTAATTTAAACAACAAACCCACCACCAGTTTACAAATCAAATCAGAGTAGGGTAAAAAGAAAATACAGCCAGATCTTAAATACCCCTTTCCCCACCCTTCCCTTTTTCCCAGGGTCAGCTCTGCTCCCAGTTTCTCCCAGTGGTGCAGGGAGGCGGGAGATGAGGGTTGTGATCAGTCCATCATCAGGCATTGTGTCTGCTGCTCCTTCCTCCTCAGGAAGAGGTCTTGTGATTTTCCCTGGGTCCAACATGGTATCCCTCTAACAGGGGACAGTCCTCTTCAAACTTTCCAACACGAGTCCTTGCCGCAGGGCTGCAGCTCTCCTTGAACTGCTCCAGTGCGGGTCTCTCCTGGGGGCTGCAGTCCTCCCACAAGCACAGACTCCCCCAGAGTCACAGCACACTTCATGGGCCGCCCTGTTGGGGTGCCCCACAGGCTGCAAGTGGCAATCTGGTCCACCGTCAGTCATCACAGGGTCTCAGCCGGCCAAATCACCGTAAGCTTGCAGTGGAATCTCTGCTGTGGCACACCTCTGCCCCTCCTTCTTCAATGGCCTTGGTGTCCACATGGTTGCTCCTCATATCCTTCTCCTCCGCTAGACAAAAGAACTCCCCCAAGACGAAAGAACTCCCCTAGTGGGTTTTTCCCCTCTCTTTTTTGCAGAGGTGCTGATTGGCTTGGCCTTGGCCAGAGGTGGGTCTAACTTGTAACTGGGAGGGGGCTCTAGAAGCTTCCCACCGGAGCCAGTCTTCTAGTCCCCTGCTACCAAAACCCCACTAGACAAATCCAACACATCTAGTGCTGAGAAAAGTCCTAAAAGCACAGTGGGTAGGAAAGCTCTTGATTTTTTTTCTGTAGAAAGCCCTTTGAAATGCAGCATTACACTGTGTTCAGAAGTGCCTCTTGGGCTGCCATCAGTGTTTGGTGCCGTGCAGTGACTCAACACCTGGATGGTTTGGAGTTGCTGCGGGCTTTCTGCAGCCTGGGGACCTGTTTTCCCTCCCAAGGAATCGGGATTGTAACAGTGCTGTTGGGCTGTCAGGGCGCTCTGGTTTTGGCTGCTACCACATCTGTTTCCTTAAAAGAGTCGTCTCCAGACCCTGCTTCTCTCCAAGCAGTTTGTCCAGTGGCATGAAATACTGACACGCCTGGAAATGGCCAAGGAGGCAAAACCTGTGGCAGAGTGATGGCAAAGCCAAGAGCCCTGAGAACCACGGAGGCGGGTGTTTGGTGTTGCTGGAGAGGCAGCGGCTCAGCTTGTGCCCTGCTGCCTCAGCACCTTCCCCCTGGTGATGTCAGCGTGCTGCAAGTGATGTCGCAGACTCTTCGCGAGCACTCTGTCTCTGCGGATCAGCTCTGTCAGCCCCAAGTAGAAGCATGCTATTTATATGCCACTGTTCACAAATCTTGCGCTTCCCTGAATCGTGTTTTGGTTTGTAACATATTTAAAAATCCCTTTCTGCTCTTACTGCAGACCATAGTAAAGTCCTGAAGCGCTTATTGTTATCTCTTCTTCCCTGGGTGCGAGGACTCACTCTTGGGCTGACCCCCAGGCAAGGAGCTGCTCCATGGGAGTCTGCATGAATTTGATGGTGGTTTCATTGAATCATGGAATGGTTTGGGTTGGGAGGGGGCTTAAAGACCATCTAGTTCCAACCCCCTGTCACGGGCAGGGACACCTCCCACTAAACGAAGTTGCTCAAACTGCCGCCCAGCCTGGCCCTGAGCACTTCCAGGGAGGGGGTTGACACAGCTTCTCTGGGCAACCTGTGTGTCTCACTGCTCTGAGAGTGAAGAATTTCTTAGAAATATCTAGTATAAATCTACCCTCTTTCAGTTTGAAACCCCTTGTCCTGTCACTACACTTGCTGGTAAAGTGTCCCTTTTTTTTTCCTTTCCTGTAGCCTCCCTTTCCATACTGGAAGGCCTCTATAATATCTCCCTGGAACCTTCTCCAGGCTGAACAACTCTAACTCTTTCAGACTTTCCTCACAGGAGAGGTGCTCCAACCCCATGATTATCTTCATGGCCCTCCTCTGGACCTGTTCGAACGGGTGTGTGTCCTTCTTTAGGCACTCCAGATCTGAACACTGCACTGCAGGTGAGGTCTCACCAGAGAGAGCTCTCACCAGAGCAGAGTAGATGGGCAGGATCACCGCCTTTGACCCACTGGCCACGCTGCTTTTGATGGGCCCGCTGCTGCTTCGCGTTCAGTTTTTCATCCCCCACCGCGCCCAAGCCCTTCTGTGCAGGGCTGCTCTCAATGCACTCATCTCCCAGCTTTGGGCCAAGGGCAGGTGAATCCCTTCTGTTCCCACGTCCCGCTGCCGGGACGGGTGGGCACTGGGTCTCACTCGCTGGCTGAGGCGCCGACCGGCCGGGTT
>NW_009721779.1:290-1410 GCF_000703405.1 Apaloderma vittatum | reverse complement strand
GGGTACTGGGGAGGCTCCCCACGCACCCCCGGCCCAGCAGCTCTCTCCCCGCAGACAACGTCAAGGCCTATTTCAAGCGAGGGAAGGCCCATGCTGCGGTGTGGAACGTGTCGGAGGCACAGGCTGACTTTGCCAAAGTGCTGGCCCTCGACCCCTCGCTGCGCCCCGTTGTCTCCAAGGAGCTGCGAAGCCTGGAAGCCCGCCTGCGCGAGAAGGACGCTGAGGACAAGATCCGCTTCAAGGGCATCTTCTCGCAGTAGAGCCCGGTGCCCGCAGCGGAGAGCCTGACAGGTTCTTTTAGATATTCCACATGTGGAATGTTCATGGATGTTTATTAATGTTTAATACAAATTTTACTTATCTGAAGTGGCCCGGGAGCTCACCGCAGCCCGGTGACACAGCAGCGCACTTAAGCCGAAGTATTAAGCAGCGCCTAGGAACTGCAGCGCACGGTCCAAGCGCAGCCCAAAGGTGAAGCTCCTTGCCAGGCTTTAGACTATTGCTCATCGTCACGCCGGGAAGGGACGCATGGGGTGACACGAGCTCAAGCCCGCTGCTCTCTGCTGAGTTTTTATGCGTTGGTCCATGTTTTTATACTTTATGTTGGGCTGAGCCCCCGCGTGCCCGGCTGGCCGAGCTGTTTAGGGCCACGGTGGCAAGCCTTGGCCCCAGCTCTTACCCCTTCATGCCTGTACTTCACACCATGTCCTGCATCGTCACGTTTCAAGGCTGCTGCTGTCGTCCCAAGCCGGCGTTTCCTCTCGTCTACATCATCATGTCAGTGTCGTAAATATTTTATATAGACTAACCGCTTGTTACTGCTATCTGTATAAAACTCTGGTCGTGCTGTGCCAAGATAAACGAAAGTAAAACTCATCACAGGCACGTGGTCGCTTAGAAAAGTTGCTATTAGAGGTAAAGCAGATAAAAGAAAACTGCAGGCGTGCCCAGGGAGGGAGGCTGGCCCTGAGCTTTTGCAAACTCGCTGCAAAACAGAGCCCTTCTTGCTGTGGTACGTGCTCCCCCCACCCAGCATGGCGGTGTTAGAGCTAGTGACTGGCTGCTCGAAGGTGTAGAGCCAGAACCAACTCTCCTCCCGGGCTCACGGTGCGAAAGCAGC
>NW_009721779.1:0-214 GCF_000703405.1 Apaloderma vittatum | reverse complement strand
CAGGGCCCTCGCCCCCTGCCCAGCCCGGAGGGGAGGGCAGGGTGGCCAAGCTGAAGCCAGCAGCTTCCCCTGCTCCTGCCCCAGCGGTCCCTCCAGCCCTGCCCCAGCACCACAGCTGTCCTTGGGCACGAGTTTAACCGCTCACCTGACAGCACTCGATGTCACAGCACACACGAGAGCAGTGGCACTGCCCTGAGACCCCCCAGCTCTATTT
>NW_009721778.1:0-2763 GCF_000703405.1 Apaloderma vittatum | reverse complement strand
GTTTTATTTTATTTTTTATATTTTTAAATGCTTATTCTTATTTTATTTTTAAATTTATTGTATTTTTATTTTTATTTAAACATTTAAGGTGCCCCAGCTCTGCCTGCTCATGAAAACGATCATGCCGATATGGTCTGGGGTTTTATTTCACCAGCGTCTGCAGCCTAAAGCGCTTTCTTTAACCACCCGTGAATCCTCTGGGCACCCCATTTCTCACTCAGGCCTCCTCCAACCTCTCATTAATGTTTAAACCAGGGGTTATTTGGGGACACAGCTGAATGTAGCAGTACCTGGCAGAGACAGGGGACCAGGCGGGCAGTGCCAACCCCAACTGGATCTCCCGGTCTCCGGAGGGTCCTGCCACCTGCGCATTGGTGCTCGGTGCAATCTTTGAGGTGTCTTTCCCATGAATTTTACTTACTTGCTTTCTGAACCTGCTTAAGCCTCCAGTTCGGGCAGCCTTTCGCTGCCACCAGGTTCATTTGATGTCCACAGGTTGCTTTTTGGCTGGAGAAGCCAGTGAAAAATCACTGTTTATGTGCTTTGCCATGTTTCTGGTGCAGTTTCAGAGACACATCACACCCACCCCCTCAGTGATGTCTCTCCTGGCTCAGGGCCTCTGCAGAAGACATTTGGTGCCTTGGATCATCCTTCTCGGTGTTCTCTCAGCATTTGATATTTTGCAGTTAGTTTTCCTGTTGCATTCTCATAATTGCAATTTTTTTTAAAAAAAATTGGACTGTTTCTGAATCTTTAGGGCAAATAACACCCCCGGCCCCTCCAAATCCAGCAGTTTATGGATCTGATTCCAGCAGTGTCTCGAGGTAGCCTGAGCCTGGGATGGAGACAGACTGAGAGAAGACAAAGTGTAGGCTCCAAAGGTTTTTGCTCCATGCAGGTTTGGTATTTATCCCACTGACCAGTACAGTTTTCTCTTTATTGTTGCTCTATGTTTTATTTCATCTACTAGCTCACAGGGCTTGGGGACCATTTTTTCCCTCCTGTGTTTGGGCAGCATCAGGATAAAGAGTCAATAGGCCTCCTACAAATATAATTTTTCTTCCTCCAAAAGGCTGGCAGTAGGTGGCTCAAGGTTTTTTTACTCTGTTCTGGGTTATTTAACATATTTATTAACCTGCGTACAGAGTGAATCGCTATTTGCAGATGGCATGTTATTTATTTAAATGATTAATTATTTACATGTTATTTAGGTTGACTCCTGTCCAAAGAGAACTTTGAAGAGCTTCAGAGAAACTGGAGCCAAGATGATGGAAGCAGTGATGAGAAATGAAACTCAGTGTTTCACTATCAAACACAGGCACTGATATACGCCTCAGCAGATATAAAGTGATACAGCCTACGCCAATGGGTCAAAAAAGAGAGCTGGACATAGTCACAGCTCTCTTTATGAGTGTTTCTGCTTGCTCCTCCTCTGGGGCCAGAAAACAGTGATTAAAAAAATGAATTAGAAAAGCAAGTGTGGTAGCAGGGCACTGAGAGGACAGTGACTGTGTAAAAGGGGGACTGCCCTGTGCCCCATCTTTTCTGGAGGTGGCACAAGGTCCTGACGTGATGCACGTGGGAGGGCTGAGACGGAGACAGAGGCTGCACAAGCCCCGCATGAACGCTCTTTGCTTACGCTGCTGTGCGATGTGGGGAGTAAAAGACCTCTGAAACATGAGAAAAAACAACTTTTGGAAACCATGACCGTGTCAGCTTCTGGAGGCCATTTCTTTAATTTCCTATAAAGCAGAAAAACCTACAAAGGAATTATTCTGCAGGGGTCCCTCCGCCGTTTGCAGGGGCTGGTGCCTTAGAGCCATGAAGGTTTTTTCTTTTCCCTTGGCACAGCTAAAGGCATTGCACCCCTGAGCCAAGGTTGCAGCACAGAGGGGAAACAAGGGGATTTTTTGGGGATACATTTCAAAAGCTCCACTCATATTCCGTAGTGGTTAGAGAATCCCTGGACATACCCAGGAGGAAGGGGAGATGTCTTATTTGGACACCAGGGTTCTATTAATCGGGTTTGTGTCATTTGCTTTCACAGCGGAGGGATGTTTCAGGAAAACTTTGGGGGTCATTGAAGCAGGGATTGATGTTGGTGCATTTTAACATTGTGGCATTTTAATTTGTTGCCTTTTTTATTACTTTCACTGTTTTCAAATTTGTAATCAAACCTTTTACCTTTACTACAATTAAGTTTTCCCCTTAGGCTTGGCTGAAGCTGAGGGATCTCAGATAGTTGGGGAAAATGTAAAAACGATGGTATCTCTAGAAGCTGAGTCCGAATGAAGGGGCCGTGCGGGTTAAACGCTTCTGCTGTTTGTTCTGAATGAAATGTCGCTTTGGGGGTGGAAAAGTCAAGTGGCAAGACAGGGAGGAAAGCCTGACCTGGCTGATGTTTTCTCGCAGCCCCGTAGCAGGTAGCAGAGGGGACACCCAAAACTTCATTTGCTCACACGGGCCAGTTTAAGAGGAGCTGGATGTTGTTAGGCAGGAGGGGTCCAGAGAGTGATGGGAACAGGGCCTGGGAAAGCTCCTAGTAAAATTTAGGAAAAAAAAAAAAAAAGTAAAAGAAAGTGCTGTCCTCAGGATCTGTGACAAAGCATGGCAGCGGCTGCCAGCCCCTGAGCTCCGCGCATCGTCACGGAACTGCGGGAGGGGAGGCAGTGATACCAGCATGTGAAAATGCAGTAGAAAGGAAACACTTTCTCACGCAACTTGCAGTTGTTCTTCTTCTAACTTGCGATGCAACCGCCCCAG
>NW_009721777.1:45650-63265 GCF_000703405.1 Apaloderma vittatum | reverse complement strand
TTCCTCCGGCAGGGCGGTCGGTGGGTGCTTCTCGGTTTCAAAGGGGCTCTTGTGGTTCAGGGCTTTTCAGGATGCTGTACCGAGGGGTTGTCCGGTTAGGAAAAGGTTAACGTCGTGTTCTTTTTTCAGAGGTTTTTCTTAAACTCAAATGGGTGATGAAAAGGATTCTTGGAAGGTGAAAACTTTAGATGAAATTCTTCAGGAGAAAAAACGAAGGAAGGAGCAAGAAGAGAAAGCAGAGATAAAACGCATGAAAAATGTAAGTGGTCCATTGGTGTACGTGTGTTTCGAGTGAAACCCGAGGAGCTTCGGAGCCTGTGTCCTCGTTTTCTGAGGAGAAAAAGGCTTCTTGCCCTCTCGGTGGGCATGTTTCACGTGTGATCCCAAGTTCCGAAGTTTGGTGCTTCGCTAGGCTCTCATTTGCCTTGCGCTGTGCCCTGTGCTTTGTTTCGCAGTGGTTGTTAGGTGAGTTAAAGAAATCGATGTGAGTAACTGGAAGTTGCAGTCTGAGTAACAAGCTTTCTGAGATTTTATAGAAGCATGGGTTTAAATAACCGTTCTTGAATAACTTTCACGTTACTACTTGTTTGTGTATTACTACGTGCAAAATAACCTTCTTCTGGAAAAAAAAACAGCACCATGGTTAACACAATCCTCCGTTATTGTTTATTTTTATCAAATTGCATTGGATTTACAGAAGATCAGCTGTCGTTGCAATCAGACTGTGTTTAGCTGCTAACAGCTATGAAATCTCTACTTCCTAAGTTGCTGTACTGTACTGGTGTGACCAGCTGAGGGTGGCTTTTGAGCCAGGAATGGAAGAGTACTATTTAATCTTTTTTTATTTTGCGACGTAACAAAAAATTGCATTTTGGTTTTGCCCTTTCTTGTGTCTCCATCACAGTCAGATGATAGGGATTCAAAGCGGGATTCTCTTGAAGAGGGGGAGTTGAGAGATCATCGCATGGAAATAACAATCAGAAATTCACCTTACAGGAGGGAAGACTCTATGGAGGACAGGTAGGAATAAGAAAATAACCTTGTTACCTTAGGAAGAGTTACTGAAATTAACCTTTAGAAGTACTGCGAGGAGGGTTGGGATGCAGATGTGCCATCTCCTGTTCACAGAACATACCAGAGTATCTTTTTTAAATACTGATTAAGGCTTAATAGTGTCATATGTTCCAGTTTTGGCCACTACCTAGTAATGAAACAGTTGGCTCAAGACGTGGTTAAAGGCCTGCCAGGTTCTTTTTGGTGCTTAATTCATCCTCAGTTTGCTTTTGTATTAAAAGTGCATATGTAATAGCTTAACTCCTCATCTGTAGGTCTGATTTCTGTAACACATGGCTAGTGCCTTGATTGAGGGATACTATGGAAATTAATATAAATTAATAGAATAGGAAAAAACGCATTCTTTTCACAATGGAGAAAAGAGGAAACGGCACATGGTCTGTTTGACGGCACATGTAACCCTCCTGGGTTTATTTTGTCTTGCGTTTTAGAGGAGAAGAAGATGATTCCTTGGCTATAAAACCACCACAGCAAATGTCACGGAAGGAAAAAGCCCATCATAGAAAAGATGAGAAGAGGAAAGAGAAGCGCAGACATCGTAGCCATTCAGCAGAAGGTTGTAATTACTACGCTTAGATAACATCTCTGGTGCCTTCCCAAGGTGACGCCGAAAAGGCATTGTGTAGAGGGTAATTAGCAGTAACTGTAAACTGCAAGCAGCAGGACAAGCGGATGAGAGGAAGGAATTTTAACTGGTATTACTGCTTTGATTATGTTTAATGCCTTTATGGGAATGGCAGGGGTCTGTGCGTGTTTGAGAGGACAGCAGTCACTTGGGACAGAGAGTCTACTTTTGCTCTTTGAAGTCTTTTCAAATTTCCATTAAGAAAATAACAGAGAACATGAAAATAGGTCACCATAAGTTTCGTCCTTTCTAGTTTTGCTTTTTAAAAACAGAAGCGCTAAATATTTTGAGTAGTAACACTCCAAAATTCACTTTTGTTTGTTTAGGGAAGCATGCCAGAGTGAAAGAGAAAGAACGGGAACATGAGCGTAGGAAGAGACATAGAGAAGAGCAGGATAAAGCCCGTCGCGAATGGGAAAGACAGAAACGGAGAGAAATGGCAAGGGAGCATTCCAGGAGGGAGAGGTACATTGCGTCCATCCGCAGAATCACAGAATGCTAGGGGTTGGAAGGGACCTCGAAAGATCATCTAGTCCAACCAGCTTCCTCCTCTAAATCGATCTCTAACCATTCATTGCTCTGAAATCACAAATTCAGAGCAACAACTTGTCTGATGCCAGTGCCATGTTCCTGTGAATGTGTTGTCTAATGAAAATGCATTCTTGGCTTCAGTTACTTCTGTAATGGCTTCGGTACTGCAGATATTTCTAGGTGAATTCATTGCCGGTGTTTTACTGTAATGAAAAAAAGAAAAAAGCAGGAACCATGTTTGCACAGTGTCAAGGGATTCATTAACTGAACTTGCTCAATTTCTGTTTAAATGCTAATGAGAGTGCAGAAGCTCGTGTATTTTAGAGCTCGTGTTCGTTGTCTTTGGAACGCTGTTTTTAAAGGATCACACAAAAAGCTGCCTCAGTTTTTGACCACTGATACGCAGTCAGTGGTGTTGGTGCTAGTGGAATTGAATGGCGCCGGAGTTTGTAACAGCAAAACAGTTTTCCTTTAGTTTGTAAGCTGTGAGCGGCAACGTAACAAAAAAATAATTCTTTTCTAGAGATCGCCTGGAGCAACTTGAGCGAGAACGAGAGAGGAAAATCAGAGAGCAGCAAAAGGAACAAAGGGAGCAAAAAGAGCGAGAAAGGCGAGCTGAAGAAAGACGTAAGGAACGGGAAGCCAGAAGAGAAGGTAACTGTCTCTGTGTAAACGTTACTAGAGCTTACTATCTGCTGACGCGCACAATGGAGGTATAGAAAGATTTTTTTACTTAAATCAGTGCTAGAATTTAAAAAAAAATTAAAGAGCAGAAGCCTTCTATGTGGGAGGGGGCAAAAAAAATCTTTTAAGTTCTACATGGGGAAATAAACCAGTGCCACATGCCTTCAGTGTCATGGCATATCAATTAGCCACTAAGTCTTTCTTAGCCTCTCTTCGTTAATCTGGTTTTCTGTAGAAACGATTTATGTACTTGGCATTGTCTCTGTGCATGCATGTGTGTGTATCTGTCATGATCCCAGTCGCTTCTGAACTCTTTGGCTGAGTCTAACCCGATGGGATAGAGATTGAAGTCTCAAAATTGAGTGGTTTAAGGGCTTGGGGAAATAAATTGCAAAGGTAGGGCTCCAGCTGTGAAAATGGCTGTAGTGGGAGTCGTGGGGAAGTTCTGATAACCGAGCACTTTAAATTAAGTTCTACACATGAACCCTCTCTTTGCGTAGCACATCAGGTCCTTGCAGTCTAAGTTCAGATGGGTTTTGGTTAAAGCAGCTCTGTTTGTCCCAGGTTTCAGTGGTAAAAACCAGAGCTCATTTCCTGTGGTCGAGTGAAAAAGATTGTTCAGGAGCAGCAGCGGTTGTGTTTATTGCTGCTCTTCCTAGTTGGGCTCATTCGTACCAGTCAGCCCCTTTCTGTGCTTGGTGTTGATGCTGATACGGCTCCATCTATCTTGCCTTTCGTTTTAGTTATTTTTATTGCTCTAAATGTTCTGTCAGCTCCTTCTAAACCTTAGCGGGTTTTACTCTTTTTTACTCTTCCTGATCTGTCCACTTCTCTCTCTGGCAGTAACACCCCAGTTTCAGGGTGTCTGCTCTGTCATATTTAGGGCATCTTGCTTCTGTTCCCCAAGCATGGCAGCACCTTTCTCTGAGTAACACAAACCCGTATTTTATTGTGCGTGAGGTAAATCGTAGTCCTTTACTCTCCTAGACACAGTCAGGTTCCGCTTCCACTCCTCCCCGCTCCCCTTTTTAGCGTGTGAGGAAGAACGAAAAGTACGTGAAGCAGGTGATTTTGGCAGACAGAAGTGTTCTAATTAGGGCAGGGAGATGTAACGATTTCTTCCGGTTTTGTTTTCACTAGTTTCTGCACACCATAGAACAGTGAGGGAAGAATATGGAGACAAAGTAAAAATGAGACCCTGGAGTCGCAGCCCATTACGACAGCAAAGAGACAAGCTTGAGCAAGGAGATAGCAGGAAACCAGGTAGCCATTGCCACTTTATCATGTCTTTGCCTGCGGGCTAAGAGGAGCTCTTTGGGGTTAGTGTTTCATTTTTAGTAGCAAACTATATCCCTGGTACTCTGCTGAAAGTATTAGCCACTTCAGCCACGGTGGCGTAACTCTGGAATATTCATGAATACATAGAGATGTACGGTTTTCCAAAGCAATGCTGCCTTTGCAGGTAATTGTGCAAGTGACAAATGGAACGAATCTCCTTTTTGGCAGTAGGGGTAGTCATTTAAAAAGTTTCCAAGAGAGTTACTTCATTCAGTGATGAAAGAAGCAGCTGACTGAATTTTAAATTTAATTCCCTCAAAGATTTAAAACAGATTTTACACTAGCTCCAGCTGGATTCACTGTTAGGAACTAAGCTACCTTACAAAGTTACCTTACAGGGGCCGATATAGTGTAAGCATCACTGATGTTGCCATCTCGTAGAAGAAAACAAATGCCTCAGGCAGTGTTGGTTAGATGGTGTGTTTTGTTTTCTGAGCCAGAAAATGGTCCTTCCCAGGCCTAGAAGTCCTGACTGTGAGTAGAGAACTTGCACAACTGACGTCATAGTGTCCTTGGTTAAAGAAAAGCTCTGTGTCTGCTTGTTAATGTGTGTAGCTGTAAAAATAAGTGTAACTGTTCCAAGTTAGCCGATTGCAGATGTAATCGGCTGGAATTCCAGGTGCAGGCAGGCAGCAAGTCCTTTCAAGCTACTGTCTCATCCATCCCCAGCTATTGGCACGTGGTATTTCATGGGGGTCCAGAGGGACTGCATTAGAATAGTAAGTGCTCTGTGTACACACATCAGTGAGACTGTGTTGTGGTGATGCTTGTTACCATGTTACTTTAAAAAAAACACATTAAAAAAGCAATTAATCTTAGAGGGGTTTAGGTATGTGTCACGTTTAAAAACGCAAAAGGTCGATACTCTGCATTTAGTCTGTTGATCCTGCACCACTGCAATTCAGAAGAGCTGCTTATATTTGAGCAGAGCGCGAAACTGTGTTCGTGCTCTGTATTTCCAATAAGGAACGTTCAGCACTGATTTAATGGCCAGAGAAAGCAAAGCAGTTACCTGGGTATCCAGTCCGAGGAGTGGTACTCAGTCAGCACCCTGTTTGTAATTTTTATCATCTCAGCAGTAAAAGAAGAGAAACCAGAAGAGAGAGATCCTCTTTCAGACTTGCAAGACATCAGTGACAGTGAGAGAAAGACCAGCTCGGCAGAGTCTTCATCAGGTGATTAGATGCAATTGAGGAGATGTCACTAATTGTGCAGCTGTCTGCTGAGGGAACCCTGTGTTAGAGCGTGTGCCCACTTAGGTATGTGTTCGATTGTTCCGCAACAGAGTCTGGATCAGGCTCGGAAGAAGAGGAGGAGGAGTCCAGCAGTGAAGGTTCTGAGGAAGAGGGCGAGGAAGAGGAGGAGGAGGAGGAGACGGGAAGCAATTCTGAGGAAGTCTCTGAGCAGTCAGCTGGTGAGTAACATAAAGCAGGTCCTGGACTGGTGTGTTATGATTTGCTTTGTTTCTCACCTTACGGTTTTATTTGAACATTTTCCTTTTCTCTTAGTCTAGGATAGGCTGAGACCTCACAGGTCAAGATAACTAAAAAGAAAAAAAAAACAAGTACAAGTCATATTCTATCCTTTTATATAGAGGTAATACCAATTATTCATCTAAGAAGCCAGGTTAGAAAACTGAAAGCCATTTTTTTCTTCCTAAATGGTGTGAGGCTAACCCTTGAAGTAATTTTGTAACGTAACATTCTGTAGAGAACAAATCTGCGCTTACTTGGGGGGTGGTGAAATACAATTGTGTCTTTTTAAATTATTTTCAGTTGCAAATTTTAGTAGTTTTTTTTCATGCCAGTACAAGTAAATTAACATAATAAAAATGGTTTAGTAAAAAATCCTTACAACTGTTTTTGTAATTAATTAGTAAAGAAAAGGCACAAGTGTGCCTTTTAAAATCTATCACAGCTAATAAATATTCATGAGCTTCCTGAATTAATTTATTCACGTAACCCCATCCTGGAGTTCCCAGATAATTGGCAAGAGTGGTGTTCTCTATGGGAAGCTGGAAAGTGCAGTTTTGTGGAGTTAGGGAAGGCATTTGCTTTCCAAGTGGAAAATAATTACGAGGTCACTAACAAGATAAAGAAGGTGAAGGCAGCTGGCAAGTTAGAAAAGTGTTTCAGTGGCGATCTGCCTTACGTGGAACCACACGAGTGCTGAGGTTATTCAATCGAACTTGATTCTGTTTTGCAGAAGAGGTGAGCGAAGAAGAAATGAGTGAAGAGGAGGAACGGGAGAATGGAAACCACATCCCAGTTGGTACAATGCAAATACTGAATATTTAAAGCTGATGTTTTTGCATTTCTCCAAATACTTATAAAAAATATTTTAAATATATTTCTTGTTGCGCTTTTGCCATCGTTCTAAAGCGTTGTATATTTGGCATTTTGAGGTCATTCTCATGTCAAAATCAGAAATTCCTTGAAATCTGTTCCAAGGTCTGTGTTTAGAGGAAATCAGATACTAGTCTAATGAGCTCATCTTTTTCATTTTGGGACTTCTGTCCTGTCCTTTCATCAAAAAAAACTTTGCAGTCAGAATGAGACATACTGGGGCGGTTTTCTTTTCCATTTTGTTAGTGTAAAGATTTCTGACGTGCTGTATTTATCGTGATTGTATGTACGTGACTCTAAATGAGTTCTCGGAAACATCATCTTTGCAAAGAGGAGAAATTAGGCTTCTCAATCGTCTTTTCTGTTGCAGTAACTTAAGGTGCATGAGTTGCACAAGCTCAGCATGTCATTACCCTTAACTGTCTGGAGCTGAACTTAACCCTTCCAAAGGGCTCCCTCTTTCCACGACTGATTCTGACTTTTAAAGTTACAGAGTCGAGGTTTGACCGAGATTCGGCAGGAAGCGAAGTAGAAGAGGAGGAGGTAGGGGAGGGCACCCCTCATTCCAATGCCATGACCGAAGGAGACTACGTTCCTGACTCGCCGGCGTCCTCCCCCATCGAACTGAAGCAAGAGCTTCCCAAGTATCTTCCTGCACTTCAGGTAGAGCAGCTCTTAACGGGTGCTTCAGGATCTCTTGGGAGAGAAGAGTTCTGTTAACGTGAACAGAACCTGACGGGTGGTTATTCTTTTCGTAGCCAATACCAAAGGGTAGACGTACAAAGGGAAAGCATGTTTTTAATTACTATGGGAAAGGTATCTATCAGTCTCAGGTGCCGAGGTGCTGCCTTTGCTGTTATGGCAGAAATTTCAGTTTATTCCGTGCAAAAGTGAATGAGTGAAGAGTTAATGAAATAATTTACTAAAACACAGATGCTGACCAGGATTCCTCTGGGGGTCCCAGTGAAATAAACCCCAAAGATATCTTTCTCACATGGCGTAGCCATGTTGTTGGGTTTTTTTGGTAAATTTTAACTATTCCTGTGAAGTTGATGAAGTTTACCATATGTCTTCTTAAAACAAAAAAAGCGAAAGCCTCCCCCAGATGCCGGAGGAGTAAATGTTATCCATCTGTCTGTTTTCTTCAGGGATGTCGTAGCGTGGAGGAATTTCAGTGTTTGAACAGGATTGAAGAAGGAACATACGGCGTCGTGTACAGAGCAAAAGACAAGAAGACGGGTTAGTATCACTCGTCTCTAGTTGGTATCTTTGGTATTTAGCGGTGCAGTTGTAGGTGCCTTGGTTCCTCTGTTTATTTTAGAATAATACGACCACTTGGTCTCCTTCTTAACCTGTATTTTGTTAGCCGTGTGATGGGAAATCCACAGTCACTAATTCTGTTTTCTTTGCAGATGAAATTGTGGCTCTGAAGCGACTGAAGATGGAAAAGGAAAAAGAAGGCTTTCCCATTACTTCTCTGAGAGAAATAAATACTATTCTGAAAGCACAACATTTAAATATTGTCACTGTCAGAGTAAGGACACAACCTTCTCTTTCAGAAGTATTTCTGCTTTTGAAATATTGCCTCTTGGCTTTTAAAATGCCTTATAAAAAATGTTAGCGTTCATAGCAGCGCTCATTTCTGTGACCAGTTGTATACTGCCTGTGAGCTATGGAGACATGACTTGTCTCTACATCAGCTAATGTTTTGCAAAAATTAGCTTTTGGGTTTCTCATAGAGAAATTAATTTTCTGTGGATTTTACTGACGGCAAGCTCCACTTATCATCTTGCCAGGCAGTTTGTAAAATTCACTCTTGCGTGCTCTTTAACTGCTGTGTGCTTGTCTGATCGTTTGTGTTTTAGGAAATCGTTGTAGGCAGTAATATGGATAAAATCTACATTGTAATGAACTACGTCGAACACGATCTCAAGAGTCTGATGGAAACGATGAAGCAACCATTTCTACCAGGTACTCTTTGCCGTAGTCTCCGGTAATTCTCAAAACTGGAAAACTGGCCAACGCAAACCTCCGTGTCTTTGGGCCATACTGGCATCAAACTAACTCAAAAAAAAAAAAATTAAAGATGGATGGGATTTATTCTCTTAAGTTCCTTTGGCTTCTTTTTATCATTTCAGGTGAAGTGAAAACCTTGATGATTCAATTACTTCGAGGAGTCAAGCATCTTCACGACAACTGGATACTTCACCGAGACTTGAAAACTTCCAACCTGTTGCTCAGCCACTCCGGCATTTTAAAAGTAAGAATATACTGCCCTTAGGCAAACCCTCGTTTCGCAGTGGGGTCAGAGCCACATAAATGTTTTGTGTTAACCTCGAAGAGGTACGAGCTGTGGCTGTAAATACAGTTGGGAGAGAGTGAACTTTACTGTCACAGTGAAGAGACAGGCGTGCCCCAGCTGTAAGATTGATGCTGGGATGTGACAAACAAGCATGGGCTGGTGGCTCCTGAATTCTTTCTGGCATGGTTAGAAGTCTGAGCAGCACTCTCTTGCTTAGTGCAAAAACCAAGGAAGGCCCGTGAGGAACAGCATCCCCTGCGGGGCTGGTGTTGCTGGCCGGAAGCCGTGCGGTAGCCAGCGTGGCCAGCACACCTGTGTGCTGACAGTAATGTCAGTGTTGGAAATCTTGCTGATCACCAGTTTTTGTTTAGGTTGGAGATTTTGGACTGGCCCGTGAATATGGGTCTCCACTGAAGCCTTACACACCCGTGGTCGTGACGCTTTGGTACAGGGCTCCCGAGTTGTTGCTTGGAGCTAAGGTACGTTTCTCCTCCCTCCCTTGGCTGCTAGAGCAATGACTCTTCAGACCGACTTTGTGTGATAATTTATGGACAAAGCGAGTACGTTTGATTCTTTGCGTTGATTTAGAGCTGGGAATTCTGAATCTTTAGTGATCTTTTTCCTAATACCATGGCTGAAAGGGTTTTCTGCTCAAAACCTTCACAAATTCACAGTAGCTTTAACTTTTAAATGAATACAGTTGAGACCTGTGCCTTTGGGATTGGAGTGATTGTATGTGTTCTGTTCAGAGTGGTAGAGTCCTTAAAAAAGCCCAAATAACCCTCCCTCCCCCAAAAAAACCCAAATAATACTCCAAACCAAAAGAACTGCCCCTCAACAACACCTCAGTGAAAGTGTCTTCCCGATTCTGTGACGTATTCATATATTCTTTCTTTTCAGGAATATTCAACGGCGATAGACATGTGGTCGGTGGGGTGTATCTTTGGGGAGCTGTTAACACAGAAGCCCCTTTTTCCTGGGAAGTCAGAGATTGACCAAATTAACAAGGTTTTTAAGGTGAGTTTTTAGCACCTATGGAGTCTGACTGACTGGTTTTAGAGACTGCATTAGAGTATTAAAGAAATTAAAGGTGCCTGTTGCTTTTTGCCAGAGATTCAGCCTTAGAGGATCGTTTCTCTGATTCTTGTTTTAAAATGCTAAGTCTAAGACCGTGACTGGTGTTATATCTGTCTTCTCTGGATACTTCCCAACTCCTCTAGCTGCATCATAAGTCAGTAGGAGGGTTGCTCTCTAGAGCGAGTTTATTAAGGAGCTGGTTTAATTGACAGGATCTGGGGACTCCAAGTGAAAAAATCTGGCCGGGTTACAATGAGCTGCCAGCAGTGAAGAAGATGACGTTCACGGAATATCCCTATAACAACCTCCGCAAGCGATTTGGAGCGCTCCTCTCTGACCAGGGCTTCGATCTGATGAACAAGTAAGTGCCGCCTTCCAGCATGTTCTGCACAAATGTGTTCACGAGCTGTCTTAGAGGTACAAAATGACGTGTAGTGGAGCTTATTTCAGACGTTTAGCCTTGTCAAAACCGGCTGAGGCGCTCGGAGGCTGTGACATTCCTCGCAAGGATATTCCTCACTCTCACAACAGCTTTACTCAGTGCCCCGTGCTTTTAATGCCTACTCTTAAACCTCAGTCCAGAACTGATTTTGCACACCCATATCCTAGAAGGACAGAAAAATGATTTAGTAGTCGTTTTAGCTGGGTCTTGTCATGTTTAATGATGTGCTGTCAGCTCTTGTGTAGTCTAGAGCTTGTTAAAACAAATGATAATTGAAAAAAGGGGGAAGAAGAGGTCATATTAAAAGATTTAGAAAACAGAGCTATAGCTGACTACCTGCAGGGTCTGAGGTGTCTGATACACCCCTGTAAACAGATCCCTCCGAAAACTACTTCTGAGATGTAGTTCCAGCTGCTGTTCATGAATTACAGGTTCACACAGGAAGTGTGCTTTTAAAATCAGAAAATTGTAAATCACGTTGCTGAAGAATTCATTATTTTGAGGCTAATCTTTTTTTGTCTTTCTACCCCTCTCTCTCTTCTTCCCTCTTCCATTGTCGTCCTAAACTCTTCTCAGCTTTTTGACGTACTACCCAGCCAGAAGAATTACTGCCGAGGATGGTTTGAAGCACGAATATTTCCGAGAGACTCCCCTTCCTATCGACCCCTCCATGTTCCCCACGTGGCCAGCGAAAAGCGAACAACAGAGGGTAAAACGTGGCACGAGCCCACGACCCCCCGAGGGCGGCCTCGGCTACAGCCAGCTGGTAAGCACAGCGGTCGAGACTCCCCCCGCCTTAGGCGTTTCCAAATCCTGATATTGGAAGAGTTCACGTAGTCTCCTGGAGATACTTGAACTAGTTTATTGTTGTTGCCATTTATCTTTCTGGGGTGGAGAGGAAATGCATCTGCACACACACCGATAAATGCCTTGGGATTGGTTTTCACAGGGCGACGACGATCTGAAAGACACGGGTTTTCATCTGACCACCACGAATCAAGGTGCATCGGCGGCAGGACCTGGATTCAGCCTCAAGTTTTAAACTCAACATGAAAGAGGGAGGGGAAAATAAAAAAGAAAGGAAAAAAAAAAAAAAAAAAGAACTGTTCATGTGAGTCGATTTCTGAGTTCCCCAGTTCTGTTCGTCACGTCAGGGAGACTGGCTGATTTTCACAGGGAAAAAGTCAAACGTCATCCCAGATTCAGAGGCTTTGCCTGGGTGTGGAGTATAAGTGCTGCATTCCATTGGAGGACTGAGTTAACCTGAAAAGCCAAGGATCGCTACAAAATTCGACAAAGGAAAACTTGAAGTACAAGCCTGGAACAGTTTCTGGTTTATTTTTAGCTTTTTTTTTTTCATGGGTTTGTTTTGTTTTGGTCTTTTCCTTGTAAATTTGTAGAATTAAAATAACATTTTTAATTGTTCAGCGGTCTGAAGGATTTAATTTCTCCACATGCAGCGAACTTGGATGTTGGGGCCATTGAGTATTCTAGAGTAGAAACTTATTCCACCCCTGCTGCCCCCCAAATCTGTGTTGTCTCTATTCCAGCACAGTTTCAGCCTGGGCAAACAACGTTTTGTAATTTTAAATAAATTGTATGCGTGTGAGTATAGTTAGGGCAAAAGAAAAACCAGTTCTGAGGAAAGGGCTGGACTGGATACAATATGTTTGAGTGCACTGCTGAGCTGAACAGGGTTTGATGTGTTGTAGACATGTTTTTACAATGGGACTGATGCAAAAGACCTCCTCTATTGTTTTATAAATCAAAAAGATTTAATATGGAGACTTGAAGCTTTATTTTCTATAGAAAGTTCTTTTACGTATGCCCTTTTTCCCATTAAAAAAAAGGAACTTAGCATTACTGATTGCATAATGCCCTATCCCCCTCCTTTCTCGTAAGACAGAAGACGAGCGGAGTGATGTTGGAATATCAGATCCTTCTGGGTCCGATTTGTAGCCCAGCCTTCTTTCCTGGGAACAGAAGGATTTGGAAAATACCGGGGTATGCATGCAGTGAGAACCGGGCAGCACTCCAGTAAAAGGATTAACTTAAATTATAAATATTCTGTCCGTTTCAAGCACTGTAAGACTTTTTCTGGGTAAAGGTCAGGGAACTGGAATGTGGATGTATTGAAATCGAGGGTAAGTTTTGAAACCAGTAGAGGTTTTAGTCTCTGTGGAGGAACACAGAACTCTTGTCTCTTAGGGCCTGATTGATTCCCTGGTACTGAGCCAGTTCTGTTCCCACTCTGCTCAGTGACGTGGACGGGATTTTAGCAAGATCCCTCATCTGTGGAGATCAATAACTTTTTTTTTTTTGGTAGAAGGGAAATACCAGCTCTCCCTGAGTAGTGCAGTGCTGTTCCATCACTGCATTTCAGCTTTTTATTTCGTCTCAGTTGCCTATTTTTTACGTGGAGCGCTCACCTTCTATCCTCCTGAGCTTCATTGTCCGTGGAAAGATGCAATAAATACAAACCGCAGGAAAGCAGTTGGGGGCAGAAAAAGATGTTCTGTGGGTATCTGAACACGTCAAAACCTGGAGTAATTAGAGCGGGTTTGTTGTGCCCATTCACCCTCCTGACAAGTAAAAGAAAAAGTCGTATTAGATCTCACACTTTTTTAAAAGGTTCTGATGCTGTCGTCCATTTGTTTGATGACAAATTCTGTTCTGGTTTTTCAGCAGTCTGCAGTGATCCACACAGTTCAACTGCAACACCCGACGCTTCACTTTTTTTTAAAAAAAAAAGTTTTTAATTCTCTGTACGGCACATACTTGATAAATTCTTCATCATTAAAACTGATTCGGAAAAGTTTTAGGTTCCAGTAATCCCGTCTCAGAGTCTCTTTTGCGCAAGAAATGGAAGCAGTTGATGGAGAAGTTCAGTTGTGCTACTTGAGATTAAATATAAAATGCCAAAGAAACATTCTGAATTTGAAGCAGAATTGGGAGTAACTGAAGTGCTCGTTCCAGGGCCCTTGTTAGTGCTTCAGTCTGATTCTCCAGGAATAAGTAGTCAAGATTCTTTCTTTTTTCTTTACTATACAAGTGTAAGTTCCTTCGTTAATTGCATTTGCAATGATGCTCATGTGATCTTCATTTAAGGATAAGTAACCCGGATATGAGTATTCCAGAAGCTCTTTATCTTTATACCAGCTGTCGTAAGAAAAATAATATAAATTAAACTACAGAATATCTAGTACAATGCAGCCTGACACAACTCATGGACTCTCGGATACCTCCAGAAATAACAGGCTTATACATGCATAAGAATTCACAAACTACTAACTGAAATTTAAGACTGCAGGGTTTTTTGCAAGAAAATGGGCCAGGGAATTCGACTTGATGGTAAGAATTGTCTTTTTGCCATCTATTTGATCCTTTTTTTTCAGCTCAGCGTGTTCATTTCACAGTAAATTCTTTGCCACGTTAGGGACAGTATTTGCACGCTCCCTGCTCACAGCTCGGCAGCCCCCCCGCTGCCCGCTCTGCGGCCAGATGAGCTGCGTCCTGAGCGAGGCTGTTGTGTCAGCCCTCCTCAGGGGGAAGCAAGCTGCAAAGTCTCCTGAAGGACTGGAATAAATAATAGGGCACTTACTAAACTTTGCCTTTTTTATGAATTATCTTCTGTCCGCAGCGGAAGGTGACGTTCCTGCCTTCAGAAACAGTCTTGGTCTTTGTCCTCGGCGGGGGCAGAGTAGGAGGAACTGTTGGGAATGGGAATTCTGTCCACCAGAGGTGAGAGAAAGAAACAGCAGAAGGTAGTTGGCATATCTCAGCTTTAGTCATTCCAAACACACTTTCACAGAATTATGTTATCATCTAAGGAATCTTAAAGTATTCCTGTTACAAACCCCTCGTACTAAGCAATTCCCAGCTAGCCCTGTTCATATGCAAAGGGAACAATTTTGTGGCGTGTAAACCGACAGAGATGGCTAAAAATCAATTCGCCTCTTTCATATATACGGAAGAGTATATGAACAATCCCCTAGAGTCTATGGGTTTGTCATTATCGGGCTGCATCTTTGCATTAATCTGGCCTAAGAAAATATCTTTGTACTGGAGAATGAGGTCCCAGTGACACGGGGCGGCTGTTTAAGGTCAGCAGGTATTTAGCTGAATTCCACAGCTGCAACAACTTGACCTGATCCTATGCTAGTCCCTTACCTGGATTCATGGAACTGAGAGACTAGATAAGGTGATTAACATGCTTTATCTTCTTTTTTATGGAGCAGCTGAAGCCCAGCTGTGCTTGAGATGTTATTTGTCTTGTTTCGGTTTCCTGGGTGCAGGAGGAGCTGCACTGCATTTCTTATCTCTGAATTTAACTCCTCAGCATCCCACTCCCTCAGCTGGGGCTGAAGGGGAAGCCCTTGTCTGAGGCACAGGGAGGAGTTGTGTGTTCAGAGACTCCCTGTCATTGCTTCAGTGAAACTAGAGAAGAACAGGGACAGTTTAATCTTTTAAGTCCATGAATGTTTAAACACAAAAGCTGCTTCCTACTGCCAAGCCTCGATCTTGGCTGAAATCTATGGGGCCATCTCTGCTACAGCTGGATGGGGCATCCGCTGAGCTCGAGTGCAGAACTCAGAGCCTGCCTGTCCCTGCATCAAACACCCCTAACTTTTACCTCCTCCCTCTGTGCAAACCCCACCACGAATCACAGAAAGAAAGCTCAGGTACCGTAGCAGAAGTCACAGGTGGATGGACAGTGCTTCTTCATCAGCTTCCTGCGTTTCTCGCAGAAACCTTTTTGCGCCCATGCCGGGCACATAAATAATCTGTCTTTACAACCTGAAACGGAGGCAGAGAAGGCATTAGAGGGATTGGGGTAGATGGTTCCTTCCGAGAAACAAATTGACGCTTCACCTAAAGCATTTTGTTCAATGTAAGTGGTAGCTGGGACAGGAAAGAATCGTGCCACCGCCTGTTTGCTTTGTGGAGAGTTTTGTTACCCTGTATTAATACATCTGAGTCCAGCCAAAAGCGTATTTAACAGCTCTTTGTCTTCCTCCCTCCTTTGCACTGAGCTTTTCCTTTCCCTTTGGGCATCTGCTGCTTGCAAATGCGTAAATGTGAGTCGGGGCTCTAAAACTTCTCTCCGAATCGGGAAGGCAGGAGCACGAAGTCTGTGAGACTTCCAGCCTCTCCTGGCCACCACATTTGAAGCCGGCAGGGCTGGAACCAGACCATGGTCGGCTCACGGCTCCGTCCTTCCAAATGACGAGGGTCTAACACCACAAGGATCCAAGGGATGCTTTAGGCAAACCTTTACACGGATGACCCCAGAGCACAACGCTGCCTCCCTTACCGTAAAGCCTGTGAATTCCCCAGACTTCATCCTGGGAGATGGTTTTTTTCCCGGTCAAGGTGGCGTTGATGTGCATGAGGGCGTTGGGGTTCAGGGAGTGCATGAGCCCCAAAGCGTGTCCTATCTCGTGAGCTGCTACATGGACCAGATCCGTAAGCCAAACGCCTGGGAGAAAAATGGAAAAAAACCACCGAGCTGGCACCATGTGCTGAAGCACATTTGCTAATCCTGGTGTAAAAGCAGAGGGAATAGCTAAGCCCAGGGAGGGTACGGTCTTAGCAAAACCGATGGTTTCCACACGCTTCTAATTTCACCTCCAGAGGTGGCTGAACTATTGAATAAATCTACTGAACTACTCAGCAGAAAGAAATGGCACTGCCACCACACAATCCCTTGCAGCAGTTTTGCCACCTGACTCCAGGTGACACCAGGCCAACAACTTCCAACACTACCGAAAATCACAACCGTTGCCTCTTTCCCAAACCAGGCAAACCCCAGAACTAAGCTGGAAATCCTACAGGCATTACGTGCTCCCCGAGCCACGCGGTACCTTTTTTCCAGCTGAACCGGGTATTCCCCAATATCCAGTATTCATGGTCATCAAAATGGATTTCCCCGTTGGGCGGGAAGAAGGCGTGGGCGAGCTCCCCCGTGGTGCCATCAAAGCAGTGGTGAATGAGAGACTCCAGGCAGTCGGTGTGATTGATGGAGTAGAAGCCTGTGGAAAAAAAACCAAAACAAACAGCAGATTTCGTGTATCCAGCAGGATAAGCCCAACCAGGACGCAGACAGCTGTAAACTTGTGGTTTACTTAAAAAAAAATTAATAATTCTTACAGTGTGGCATGTTTTTCAGCCTACAGGGCCACAAATGGAAAAATAAGTGTAAAGCAATCGTCAGGAACGATGGCTAGGTGATGTAACCTACGCCCAGCCCCGTGATGACCCAGGATTTAAAGCTGGGTCCAATGGCCACAAATGAGTCCACTTTTCAGAAAGGAACGCTGACCTCTTTTTGCCACACCACATGGAAATTGTTTGGGTTTTTTTTTTTGAGAGCTCGTTGGATAATAAGGTGATAATCCCAGGATGTAATTGTTCTGTTTAAACGTAAATACACAGCTAGCCTTGGAGCCGTAGCTGCTTGCTGGCCTTTTGCTGGCATCATGGCAGCATCGCAGCGTACCCTGCGTCCACCGGAAGCAGGGCCGCCTGGAGCTCACACGTGGCAGCAGGACAGACCAGACCCCTGGGAAGGCAAATCACGTGCCTGGAAGCAGCGTCACGCAATGGGAGAGCGAAGAGCCTGTTGCGAAACACCGGCGGATGTGCTGGTTATCTCAGTGCTGCTGCCATCTACACAGGAAATAATTACTCCACGTAAAACCATAAATTTACATCTGGGGTTGAATCTGGACAGGTAACGCCTCAGCACCAACTGAGAAACTCAGGAAGTAACTACTGTGTAGGGACACCGGGGTGGAGGGAAGGGGAGGAGAGAGAGGAGAGGAAAAATGGGCTTGATCCTGTTGGACCAACAAAAGGGCGACTAAAGTCAAACAAGCTGGAATGTGTCACCTGCTCATTGGCTCTGTGTGACCTTGGACATGTCACTTCACTTCTCAATACTGAGTTTCCTCCATTTGGGGATCAGAGCGAATCCCAGCCCAGTGGCAGATTTTGAAGGTTAATTCTTTTCAAATACCTAAAGCTTCCCGACTGCCGCATTCACAGAAAGTGTTAATCATAACATTAACATCTTTTCAGACCTACTGGAAGTCTTTTCTCTACCCGAGTCAAGACAAATCACGCCCCAGATCCTTGCCCGAGAGGCTCTGCTCAGCCAGCCCTGCCACACAGGACGGCCACCTCCTGCCCCCGAGC
>NW_009721777.1:0-45619 GCF_000703405.1 Apaloderma vittatum | reverse complement strand
ACCTCCACAAGTCCCTCATGTCCCACCAGTCCAGCAGCCTGTGCTATCTTACCTATTTTCAAGTCACTAGACACGTGGCGTGGCACTTCTCTGAAGCTGAACGGTGAAACCTCGCTCCACATCCGGAACGCGGCCGCCAGTCCCCTGCGCGTGTCCCGGGCATTTATGAGGTTTCTTGGAAAGGATAGGATTCTGTAGGAACACAGAACAACTTCAGGAAAACGCCGTTCCCTCCTCAAACATCAGCTGAAAGCTCTCAAGGCTGCACCAGACAAGTCATTCACTCTGGTAGGTCCAAAACAGGAGTAGCTTGAACTGGATATTAATATATTTAATAAAATCCCCACGGGGACTAATATATTACTGACACTTTACAATCACGTTCTGCACTTCAGCTTTTGTCCCTTCTCAAACACGTAATTTTAGAAAAGGTTCTCTTGGAAAACCATTTTTACCCAAACACCTCCCAGCCTGGCGTGCGGTGCTGCTAGAAGAGGAGATGACTGCCCTTCAGCAGCAGAGGAGGGAACTCCCGTTCGAAACTCTCAGGCTACAGCGTGTGTGTGTGTGCACACAATGAATTATAATATTCTCAGGCAGAACTTTCGAAGGAAGGCTCCAAAGGATAGCAAAGGTTTGATAGTAAAACAAGTCATTTCCTTTGAGAAAAAAAAAAAAAAATCTCATCACTTGGGAGACTGGAGAGGTGTTTTTGCTTCGGCCACAGGTTCGGACACAGCGGAGCTGCAAGAAAACTGCAGGATGGCAGAACCATGGAAATATGCAGATGGCTCCTAGAAACTTACCTTGTCCCAAAAGAAGATCTGCCTTCAGGAACTTGCCTGAAGCGTAGCATTTGGGAAAAGCTGTGTATATTCTGCTATCCCCTCTGGTTGTTTTTTAGCTATGCTCTCCCTCCGTCCCAGCACATCCTAAAGGGAGCAGAAGGTTTCGTATCAAGCCAGGCTGTTAACGGGTGTAAACCTGGACAATTCAGACTGTCGTGTTTGGGAGGAGCGTAAAGGGAGATGTGTTCTCTGCAGAGTTAGCTTTACTCTGAGTCGTCTCAGCACGCAGCCGGGTGTGCTACCGGCTTCTAACACAGCGACGACGCTTCGCGTGATCCACTGAGGTGGGAGATTTGTAGAAACACTTCCCATTTTAGAGTGGCTTTAGCAGCTCCCCAGTCACCAGCGACTGGCTTAGCAATATTCATAGGGTCGGGATCTACACCCATGGCAGGAAAACCTCAGGCCCCAGTGTCGCTTAGAGAACGCTAACTGTTAGGGCTAATGCAAGTCCGTACTTGTATGTCAGGTTGAAGTGGTCCCATTTCAAGTGCCCGGGCGTGATCGTGTACCGTCTGCTCCGTGCTGGAGGCCGAGGCGGGAAAGCTGGGCTGCGCAAAGCAGAGGCACTCGTTCCGTGAAGAGCGGGTGATGTGGCATCTTCCTTAAAAGACAAAACAGAAGGCTGAGAGAGCTGAGAGAGAGGATTGAACAGCGTAGAATAAAAAAAAAAAGCACCAGGTTGGGGCATTTGGAGGCTGGGGAGCACAGCTGGCACCCCCGTGGGGGTGACCAGGAGACAAGACTAGTCAGAGCTTTGCCAAGTGTCTCGTCTGAGGGTGCTGAACAAAACCAAGGCTGAGCAAAGGAGAGGCTGCACTCTGAGGAGTTCTTGGGGCACATCTGACACCAGACAGGCCAGGAAAGGAAGGGAGCAGCACCCCTGAGCTCTGGGTCGCAGAGGATCGGTGCTGGAGGCTTCCCTGAGCTACTGCCTGACCCCAGCACAGGGCACCGGCATCGCTCCCCTCCCGGAGCGTGGCACAGATGGAGCAGAAATGGAGCCTCAGTAGGATTCGGGGCGCAGCTGGTGCTGCAGCTCCTCCTGGAAAGTTTTCATTTCCTTTTCACTTGGCTATTGCTCTCCAGCCTCACCACAGAAGAAATGGAATACTGGACAAATGAGTAAAACAGGCTGAGAACCCAGTTCTCCCTCTTAACAACTGCAGCAGACACCAACACACACACAGGTAAAGGCAGACACTGGCCAACTCTGCACCATCCACCCTGCGCAGCCAGAGCTCCGTTAATTTACTTCACTGAGCTGCGATGAATCCAATTCATTACTCTCATGAACTAAACAGCAACATAACTCCGTGACTTAGCACCAACTAATAGGAGCACCAAGCACGCGATGCAAACGAGGGGTGCTGCTGCCAGGATCTTCATAAACACAGCAAGGGAGGATGCCAACACTCAGAGAAGACAGGTTTTTTTATAAAATTAAAAGCTAAACTTAAGCCAAAAGCAAGATATTAAGATCAGCTTCTGCGAGTCCCAGAGCCTTGCCACAGCTGCCTCTGAAACACAAGCCTGTCCCAGCACACCCCATTAATAGACAGACTTGGAAAGAAAGTTAGTACGGGCTAACAGCTTCTGTAGGTCTGGTGTTAACTCTGAGCTTAGTTCTTACAGCACGAGCCCTGCCTCTGGAGTCCCTAGGAAAAGCTCGGCTGCCATGGAAAAATAGCCTGTATGCCTGCCACATCATACTGGGCTGGGAAAGCAAAGGTGCTCAGAAGAATAGCAAAAGCTCTGAGGGTAAAAAAAACCCAAAACCTTTTGTGCATTCGCTGTTCGCTTGTCTGCAAGCTGCACACACATCTATCAGTCCGGGTCTACGTGGCTGCATAATTACCTTTTAGGATCCTTTACTAGAAGGGGCTCAAACAGACGTAAATGCATCTTGTTGCCTTAATAGTTATTTATAAATTGTTTAGATTGCTTCCTGCATGTATCCATCCTCTAAAAATAACACAGACACACAGACATATACTGGATATCCCCCCTCTCCCTTCAAGCTTTTAAGAATTAGATTCTTTCTCCTACCTGGCTTTTCCAAACTGCAGCTCCAGCTGGATCCCTCACTGCAGCCAGCAAAGCCACCACAAGGACCACGCACAGAAATCCCACAACGGTTCTACAGCCATTGCTCTTTGTCTTGTCAGCTGAGAGGAGGCTCTTCCTTCCATCTGCAGAAAGTTGTTCTACTTGATCCATGTCGTCCCTGAATCCTTTTTAGGAGGAAACGTGACAGATCCTAAGGCATCCTCTTCACAGAGCGCATCGGTAATCCTTCTGCTCACAGTTGCTTTTGGAGCAGTTGCGAGTGGCCCTGCAGTGACTGCCAAAGCCGGGCAGAACCACTAGAGTTTCAAAAAGCTCTAAGAAATTAAAAAAAAAAAAAAGTAGACTTTACATTAAGCCTCTTTCCAATGTGCCAAAGATTCTCTTAGCCTCTGCCAAGTGGTATCATATTACTGCAGCTGAAAGTTGGGCTGGCGGAGGACAAGCTGCAAAATGAAACAAGCTGGGATGGACATAAACTCTTTTCTTTAACTGACTGTATAAACAGAGGACAAATCTGCAATTGTCAGCTTTTATGTAATGAAAAAAAAGAAAAAAAATGGGGGAGGGGGCAGGAAAAGGAATCCAGAAGGCAGCATCACGCCCCTGGAATGTTTCGTTCGGGATGCTTAACGCTGGAAGAGCTGTCATTTGTCACGGGCTGTCCTCGGGATCAGAATGAAAAATGAGATGCTGCGGGAGAGCAGGCAGAGCCGCTCTGCTTCGGAAATCCTGGGCAGGGAGTTTACAGACTCAGATAAGCATAAACATCAGCTCTGTCTTCCACGAAACGTGGCAAGCGACCTGCACATTTCTCGTGCACTTGGGAGCTACACGGTAAGGGCTCACGCCGAGACAGACAAGTGGCTTCACAATGACACTGATTTTTGGATACCTCAGCTTGAGCGCATCAGTAGGACTGGCCTGAAGGATTCTGGATGGGGGGGAGCCCATGCTGCATATCAGAATTGTGCCACACGTGGTGGATGAGTGGGAATCTTGAGCTGCAGAGCTGCTCCATAACTTCTGTGACATTTGGGATGCTGCCTCCCTGCCAAGGTAGCGAGCAGGTTACACCCTGACGGATCAGAAGCGGGAGAGCAGAGTTTCACCTTCCCCCTGTGTGCTGGGAACGCACCGTGCCCGTCCCCCCAACTTTATCAAACCACTGGCTGCAGAATGCTCTCAAAGCTTTTAAAATTTAGGCCAAATATTTGCTCAGAAACCAGCCTGGCTGTAAGGCCAAGACAAACCTCAGTTATTATGGCAATGAGAGTCAGATGAGGAAAGCTTTTATGCTGAGGTATTCAGAACTACAAATGCAACTCAGGGAGCTAAGGGAGACACATGAACTTAGCGCTGTGCACGCTAATAACACTTCTGATAAAGCCTCAGTGCATCTGGATTCTCTGGTGCACAGGCTCTGGCCAGAATCCTCCCCGTTGCTGTTGGTAAAAAGCAAAATCTCACGTTTAGGCGTAGTTCATTAGTCCTGTGGTTGTTAAGTTTCAAGCACAGCTCTCTTCTGTAGATATTTTAAGGATTATGAGGGCCAGAGCGCACATCTGTTGACACTTTATCGCTGTTCTCTGCCTTGCATTAAGCATATCATGGTTTTCCCAAGAGGTATGTGTGCTTGAAGGACTCTCAGACACAGCCAGAATTAAAGCACTTGTCAGAATCAAGAGCTCCTTCAGATGCTTCAGACAACTCCCCAGACGCTCCTCTGGGAGCCGGTGCCACCCTGTGCCAAGGGCAAGAAGTTAGTCAGGACTCTGAAGTTTCATCTCTGTCTTTTCCAGCTGCTGAAAATCCTCTCCCGTGCCTTTATCCAGCACCTTGAGCCCCCGACCGGACGGCTTTTACACCAGTGCAGAGAGCTGCTGCTGCGACTTCAGAGTTCTGATGGATTTTAGAGTTCTCGGGTTCTCAAGTGCGGATATTTGGGTTGGACTACAGGCGAGAGCCGTCATCCTGCCTATATTTGGACAGAAAAACATTCCTGGCTTTGGTTTCTGCAGAGTGTCTCAGAGCAATGGAACACATTATGCTTTGAGGGAATCCATATGGTGCAGAGAACGAGAAAAGGCAGCAGCGCACGGCACTGACTTTGCTTTGTCTTCACGCCGTTGGCAGCGGCGACCAGCACCTGGGGATCATTCGTAGGGAACGGGGATTTTCTAAGCAAAGAGTCAGGGATGTGAATCCCGAGATCTCTGCGTGCAATAAATGTCACTGGAAAAAAAAAATAAAAAGCAGGCTCTGAACAGAAGGGTTGCATAAAACCTACAATGGTCAACTGGAGACTATAGAAAACACGAGGGAACGGACCGTTTGCACAACACAACACGCTTTTCTTCTTCCATCACCTCGGTGTTGCTTCTTCACTTTTCAGTCTTAGTTGCTGGAATGTTTAGTAACACGCACATACAGCCACCTTCCCAAGGGCAAGCTGCAGCTCAGAAATAAATACTTACTGCCACGGATTATTCTCCACATTTCTCTCCTCCCCTTTA
Organism: Apaloderma vittatum; assembly: GCF_000703405.1. Taxonomy (NCBI): domain Eukaryota; kingdom Metazoa; phylum Chordata; class Aves; order Trogoniformes; family Trogonidae; genus Apaloderma; species Apaloderma vittatum. The sequence goes on along the minus strand of NW_009721777.1, from coordinate 40,188 downwards.
TTAAACGTTAATTTCAGCGCTATTTCTAAATGGTTCTCTCTGCTACATTTGCCACATTTAAAGGGACACAGAGACCAACCATAAGTGCTAGAGCTGCAGTTGTCTGAGTACCTAAAGCAAATCTCACCTCTCCTGAATCCCCTTATTTATTCATGGATTAAGCACTGAATATTCAGCATTGGGATGTGCTGCCCCCATCGCCTTCCCCGGTCGTGAACCGGGAGCTCGAGATGGGAGCGGGAAGGACAGGGGAAGGAGGAGGACCCAACATCTGATCGAGGCATGAGCATCAGTGTTTCATCTGTAGGGCATCGGTCCAAACCGCGGCCGCAAGCAGGGGAGGGGGAGCCCCGCAGCTGAGTGTGATTTACCACCCATTGGCTCCTTGGTGGCCCATGTGAAAAGAATTAGCTAATCCTCCTATAGCTCTTACTTTAAAAAGCACGTACGTATTTATGCCTTCGTCTCGCAACTTGGGGAAAACAAACAAAGAAAAAACAAGACAAAAAGCCCCACAAACCCAGCATTCTTGTGTTGGTTCCTGTGGGAACAGCAGTTAAAACTCATAGTTTTGCAGTGGGTCACGGATTAAAAAGGATCGTATCTGCTGTAGCAGGGAGCAACATTCCCCGGGGAGGGAAGAGTAAAAAAGTTCTGTAGTTCCCCAAGCGTTCCCCCACTTTCTATCATGCAGCCCCTCGTGATCAGCCTCTGCGGATGTTCCTAGAAAAATCCATGCTCTGCTGAACAGCACATCAGCTGAAAACAAGGGCCTGCTCCAGCTGGCAAAGAAAACGGAATATTTTGCTTAACTGTCAATTCAGAGCCGCAGCTCACACAAGTGCCTGCACTGGCCTGACCCCCGGCAGAAGCTCGGGAAGGATAAAACAGCAGAACCTTCTTCACTTCTCCAGAGTCTCAGACTCCCGTGGAGCTGAGCCTGTCACGGAGGGCAGAGCTCACCAAAACCGTACCTGGCCCCTTCCGTCACCTCTCGTCCCTGCAGCTCCACTGATCATCTCGGTTCTTCTCCGTCAGCAATTCCCTTCTTCTTACTGGGAAAATGAAAGAGTCAAAAAGGTGCTTAACAGCTCAACTCTTGCTCTGCAAGAGCAATCACAGCAGGAAGAGGGAAATGAGAGAATATGCTCCCAGCCTGATCCCTCCCTTTGCAAACCGTTTCTGTGGTCCTTCAGCAGGCGTGTTACGCTGCGCAAAATTCCATCTAGCTTGGCCATACACTGAATTCCAGATAGGAAAGCAACAACAGGAGATTTTGAAATGGAACTTGCATTTTAAAAAAACCTAAAAATCAATCACAGCAGGAAGAGGGAAATGAGAGAATATGCTCCCAGCCTGATCCCTCCCTTTGCAAACCGTTTCTGTGGTCCTTCAGCAGGCGTGTTACGCTGCGCAAAATTCCATCTAGCTTGGCCATACACTGAATTCCAGATAGGAAAGCAACAACAGGAGATTTTGAAATGGAACTTGCATTTTAAAAAAACCTAAAAATCAAAACACACAAACAAAGGGAGTTGTTCTCTTTCCCTTTTACGAGCCAGGAAAAGAAACAAACAACAACCAACCAGTCTCCATCTTCTTGCAACAGCTGCACGGCTTGGAAGTCAAAGGCTGCAGTCTTCCTACAATTCTTTTCCTTTAGGGAGAATAATCACTTGGATGCCTCTCTTCATTTAGTATCCAAATAATTTATTGGAAAAATAAAAAAACATGAAGCAGATGCTCCCCGTTGTTTCTTCCCGACTGAACCGACACCTTTGGTGTAAGAGACGAGAATAATGCAACGGACTCCCAATGGTTTTTGCCACCTCTGCCCCCTCTTCCCCAAGCACCAGCACACATCTGCATTTAACACACGTGACACCATATCCATCAGGTTTACCTTTAGTAAGCTGATATGGGGTTTACGTAGAGGCTTGTGAACAAACTAAATTTAAAAAAAAATTGCTCATCAGGGATGTTGGGGTAATACACAGCCAGAAAAACTATCGACTCGCACCAAGTCGTGGTTAAAGCAGCTCTTGCATGAGAAGGAGGGCTCAGACTTTCACTTTTTTGAAATTAGCCCTTGCACGGCACTTTTCCATTGCTGCCCTCCCACAGCACAGCACACATTTTGGGGAAATGCCTGGCTTATTCCAAAGGGATTTACACTAATAAAAGCTTCTAGGAAATGAGTACCTGCACCTCTGATTTTTACCAAAGCTGATCCTGAAAGTTCCGCTTGGTTTTATTCGGGTGTTAAAGCTAACCCAACCAAATAACATGGGGGCTAAATCTGATCTATTTTCACAGCTCAAAAAAAATAAAAATCTACTGAAACCGTACCAGCCTCAGGTGAGTATTTTGACAAAGATTCTTGAGAGGAGTCAGAGGTTGTTGGCGTAAGAGTTTCTCACAACACCAAGGGATGATGGAGAAGTAAGAAATATTCCGGTAACTACCACACGGTCCACAAAGTTAAACATTTCTTTAAAAGATCCGCTAGCAAACAAAGATAAGCAAAAGGCACACAATATTTTCGTTTTTAAATATTGCTTGCAATACGTAAACAAACAGTATGCTTGTGTATAACTGTGTCATTAAAGAAATACAGCACACACGCAAACACGTACGTACACGTACACACACGCACGGCACACGAGCCCCACGGGTTGCCACTTCCACCAACAGTTATTTTACAAGCTGGACTCGGGGGATAATATTTCTTCAGTCAGACAGTTGAAAAACACAATACAGCTGGATCCATATTTCAGCTACTGTTTGTACATTCATTTTAATGCTCAGGAAAATAGATATTTTATTTTTATTAAGTTTTGCTGCAAAACAAAGAAACAAAAAAATGGAATCCCTTTTTCTCACATCTCAATTATTACTATTTATTTCCTTTACACTTTGATTGGAGTATTTAACACCTGCCTTTGGCATTATGGATAGAAAGCTCAGGAGTCTCTGAACACACTGTTGTGCCAAAAAAAAAAAAAAAGAAAAAGAAAAAAAATGGACGAAGAGTGTCACTTAGAGGTTAGAAATCTTTGTTGCAACAACATTATTTTCTCCAATCAGTGTTCACTACTTTATCTCTAAGGCACACACTCTGTCTTTAGGATCTCATCACACCCAGATTTGCCTCTGTCAGTCCAAGCTCCTGCTGAGCCCGTCAGAGCGTGCTGTCTTAGGACGTTACCTCCCCACCAGGGCGCCCGGGAGAACCAATGCCGTGACTGATCTCCTCCTATGCCGTCTCACGTGAAGCACGAGCACGTGCTCTGCCGTCGCTGGCCAAGCTACAAGGTAAAACCTCCCACAGCATCTCCTTCCAGAGCAGCGCGAGGCCGCGGAACGACGCCGCAGGGCACTGGGCGCGACGCAGCCGCTGGATGTTGCTGCAAACATCTGCGGGTGGAAGTCTTTTCGCCTCTGGTCTGAAAGTCTCTTACGCCTTCAGTGCTTCAGTGTTCTTCACCTCAGGGCTTGCCAATGGACCAGCAGCACAGGGCGAGGGGCTGCCCACCCTCAAGCCCCTTCCTCGGCCTCAGGACATTGGAAGTAGAGGGGCCTCCCTCCACCTCGCATCAGTTCTACGCTTCCCTCTCTTTCAGGACAGCTTTGCCAAACACATCAGCCTGACTAGTGCTTCTCATCTAAAATGCAAACAAAAAGGAAGTAAAGGAGGGAGGTGGGAATGGGAAGGGAAGCAAGCATGTCCTTAGACAAAGATCTGAATCCTCTCCCGGATAGCCTGCCGGCAAATGGGGCAGACGGTCAGGGCTGTGCTGCAGTCCGGGCAAGAGCCGTGTCCACACTGGAAGACCAGTTTGATTTGGTCATCGATGCAAATGGGGCAGGTGATGCGCTCTTCCATCTGCCGGTAGCGGTTCTGCAGCTCCTCCATGAGCTTCTTCTGATCTGTGGACTCAGAGCTTGGGCTGCACTCCACCTCAGTGCTGTCTGCAGGGGTGGAGAGCAGGAAGAGAATTAGTCACCAGCGCGCTCTGCCTCATCCAGCATCTCTTTAATTAGCCTCTGCCCCTCACGAGCAGCAGTTAGTTCACACTTAACTCTCTTCACTGAGCCTTATCCGGGGATTCCTCAAATAAAAAGACTGACATGATGCTTTTTACAGACTGACCAGTGCTGCTTTCCTCTGTTTAGTTGCTCAGCTGGTTTGGGGGGGGTAGGTGTGCATGTGTGGTTTTGTTTGACCTTGTTTCGTGGGTTTTTTTTAAGGAAACAAAAATGTTGTCTGAAATATTCTGCCTTGGTGTTCTGGAATACGCTGCTGCTGCCTTCAAGTAAAAGCGCTCAAAAGCTGGCTGGGATGCTCTGCCACACTAGTCCAGGTATCCTCACAGGATAAGTACTATGAGTACGATGTTCTCTCAACCTCCTGTTCACATTTGGGATTCAGATTTCTCATTCAATCTTTCAGGCCACACATGGTAAAACAAGAAGAAACCATTTGACGTCAATTACACGGACTTTATCTGTGCAGCTTCATACAAGCAAAAGTCTTTTGGTCAACCCTATGAAATTAAAGAACCCTAAATTGTGAACAATTGCCAGCTTAGGTAAATAGATTCCTGATTTCAGCTTAATACAGCCCACTGTTCACCTTCTGCTCCTTATTCTTTGATTAGGCACCTTCACACTCCAATAATGATGTCCCTTTCCCCAACATTCTAGAATTAGCTACACTTCAGTGTTGCAAGAAGTGATTTCGAATCCATAAAGGCGAAGCAAATTTGGGGACAGGGAGCTTGCTAACGGCAAACATGAAAGACGTCACTGAGAGGGAAGCACTGCTGATATTTTCAGAGACGTTGATGTTCCTCCTCCAGCAAAAATCTGCACGCAAATGTCTCATCTGGAACTCTCATCATTATTTTGTTGCCAAGTCTGTAGCAAAGACAAATTCTCCTCCTTACTGTCAGGTAAACTTGCTGGTTTTGTTTTTTTTTTTTTTTAATCATCATGGAGTTCCAGAGAGGATTTCTGTCTTTGCCAGCTGTATTTGTCCACCTGGGAGATGTTTGGTTCCCCTATGCTTTTGTCCAGGCATGAAGTCACAAGTCACAGCCTGGCTACAACAAAGGAGCCCGCAGTACTAAGTCACGCAAAGGACACGCAAATCCTCTTCATGCTTACTTGCCCTAAGAGTGATCTCAGGCTGCAAAGACCAACTCTCACAGCTTCTATGGAAAAAGCTTCAGTGGGCAGCCTGCACCGATCCCAAGGCAAGCGCAAACCTGCCTCCAGCTTGCCGGCACAAGTAAAGCTGCTCGTTCTGCACACCGGGCGAGGTGCACAGAAGACAGACTGTTAAAAACTGGGCTAAAGCGCTTTATCAAAACAATCCAGCTCAATGATTCCTGGAGAGCTGACTAACGCCAGCCCTGGGCAGGCACGGTGTGATTTTACCCAACAGAGAAGCGAAGCTTTCCGAAGATGTCGTTTTTCCTTTCCTGCAAGTGCGCGCTGCTAAATCGCTGCCTGTGAAAACGGTGAGACTGACACATGGAAAACCTCCTGTTACCTTTCAATAGACAAAACAAAGCAGGCACAGGGAAAGCTTCCTCAAATGTCCTGTCTACACAGCTTGAGCTTGGCTCACAACACCTGGAAGAATCTACCTCTTCCTCTCTAAAGGTGGTCAATGCACACGCATACACAAAAACAAATCCCCAAACCAGAACAACCAATCAAAAATGAAAAATAAAAAAAATCAACCCCCTTCCCTAAGCTTCTTTCACTGAAAATCGTTGATGCTGCTCAAACTAACACTGTGCGGACCGTTCCCACAGCACTTAGCAGCAATAACAGCAAACATACCTTGTTTTAGTTTTTTGGTTATTGTCACTTGACACTTGATGCACTTCTTCATTCTCCTGGAGCATTCTGCCACAAATGAGACAAGAAGAGATTACAATTAAGACCACTGATGCCAGAGTCAAGAGAAAGATGCCAGACCCAAGAATATCAGCTTTGAACAACCTGAGACCTCCCTGGATGATGAAGAGATTGATTCCGCAGGAGAAATTAGGACACTATCTACTTTTTGAGCTACGTCCTAGTGTCTTGGTTTAGTCTTTCCTACACCAGTAGCAAACACTGCTGCACTGTGATCAAAAGAGCCCTTTGCTCTGAGGGAAAAGGACGCAGCGCTGGCACACAGTCCTCACCAAACTCCCCGTGGTCAGACTGCGAGTGCCTTATGAGATAACACTAAAACGACTGAAACGCAAACCAGTAACAAAAGCCAGTGAAGAGGGGAATCCTTCTCAGGAGGATTTTGGCAGCTGAAGCACTGCCAGCAAGGACTAGAACATCTGGCTTTCCTTCTGAATTATCCAGAGCATCTACAAGCACAAGCAAAGTTGCCTGGGGTCCCAAGCAGCAGGCAGTCAGAACACTCTGTGCTTTTCATAGAGAGCTTTGGACATCTTATCTAAGATGATGGTGCTGAAATCATCCTGGGGTTGTATCGGGACACAAAGAGGACAATAGCTTTGTGTCTAAACAGAGCTTGATTTATGAGAGTCCAGTTAGGGAAGCTAAGTGGTGGAATGGGAAAGGAAAAAAATGTTAAAAACTGGAGAAAAAACCCCAACAAATAGAACCGACTTACCTTCACACACAATACTGTGCTGGCATGGGAAGAAATGGATGAGCAAGGCCAGCTCTGAGCAGACCAGGCACTCTGTGGGGACTGCCACACTCGAGACGCTAAGGTTGGTCATCGTGTTGGGGGTGGTGTGCACGCGGCGAAGGCTGCAGGTGATGGTTGAGCTATCTGAAGAAACCTGCTGTTCCCTGCAACCATGAACATGTAATGAAATTTGAGCCACGTACTCTAGGACCTCCCTTCAGCAGCCAGAAGATGGTTGAAGAACTATGGAAGATGTTTAAAGGGATACATTTAACACCTTAATTAGAGCGGACCAGAAGCACGGCCAATTACAGCAGCTGCTGTACTGTTCCTCCTCCAGCAGTAACGTGACTGTGGGCCTGTGCCCTCAGGTCAAACAGGACTCTGCTTTCATGTTTGCCAAGTCAAAAACCAAACAAAAAGTTTCTCAGAACCTGAGATAAAGCCATCTTTGGCTTGCTACTCTCCCTCTGGCATTTTCTCAGCTATTTCTCTTATCAGATGAAAACCAAACATTTATTTAGCCCTGGAATAAATTCTGCAGGTTCTGGGGACTGCTCTTCTGTTGCTCTTCCTTTCTGTTTAGACTTTAAATATCTATAACTACAGAATCCAATGAAAGTAAGAAAGAACGCAGAATTTCTCTGCAAGAGAGAATTTGCTCTTGGCTTCAGCAGCCAGCGTTCCCAGACCGCCTCAGGGTTCTCTGTAAGTCAGGAGGCTGAGTTTGCACCGAGCAGTATTAACGTGCTTTTCCTAACTCTTTCAAAGGGCAGTGTGCATCCTTAAAGAAGCCCTCCAGAAATACAGGGTCAGCAACCAGCTCCAGCTGAAAGTGGAGGTGCTCAGACTGATATCCAGAGCATTTCAGAGATGCTTCATCCCTTTGGGAACACCAGCTGCTCGTGGTGCTGGGGGAGCACTCTGCGCTTTGCAATCAAGTACACTCCAGCTCGTTTCCAGAGGACATGCTTTACCTGAATTTCTGTGAGAAGTCTTTGACGATCTGGATAATCCTTCCATCTGTGATGAGGCCCAGAGGAGACTTTCCCCGATGGTTTGCATAATTAATATCTGCTCCTTCTTGTGCTAAGTAACATGCAATTGCAGTTCCAACATTCAACTCTACATTTCCAAGAAAGCCAGAAGCCTGCAGCTAAAAGATGTTGAGAAACACTCGCTGTTAACAGAGAAATGTTTCTGGTACGTGGCTTTGATCTGTATCAAATTCTAAACAAGGTCTTAATCCTTGTACTTAGAATCTGAAAGTACGATTTAGCACTCTTTCTTGAAAACACAAAACGATCCGTCAGCACCAACGCAGCAGATTCAAATCTTTCACTGAGCAACAAGAATGCATAAGACTGGTCCTAACTGGTGTTAATCATTACTAATCAGAGTCATAGAATCATAGAATCCTAGAATGGCCTAGGCTGGAAGGGACCTTAGAGATCATCTAGTCCAACCTCCCTGTCACGGGCAGGGACACCACCTCTCGACTAGATCAGGCAACACATGGGGACCGAGCGGGAATAGAGTCATAGGCATTCCCTTCTTCAAGTAGTGACAAGGAAACACACTGAAGACACCACAGTACGTAAAAAAACCCCGCCAGACTAAGCTTCCAGTACTTGCCATATTATGCTGAGATTTCTAGATCTCTGGCATTTCTTGACAGGCCTCAACATACCCGCGAATACAGAGCAACACAGTGAAATCCAGTTCAGGCTTCGCAGCCTCTATCCTTCAGCCTGATATGTCTCACCTCTCACATTCTGCTCTACATCTGCAGATATCTGGGGTGTTTGTGGTTAGCTATCCTCATATTTTCCATGCCATCAGACAGAATTGAATTGCTGTGGTTCTGGGGCACGAACTAAACCCAAGATTCTTGGCTCTGCAACTGGATTCGTGACCTTTCCCATGTCAAGAAAGAAGCGCAAAATGCTAATAAAAGTATCATGGGAGACAGTATGAATTGTTGTCTGACTATGTGAAGCTTCATGTTGTAAGTTCAACCGTATCCTCAGAGGATCTATTCTTGCTTCTCCACAAGAAAGAAGGTTTCTTTCCTCACTCCCCACAGCTGGCTTTACACAATTTCCCTGCCTTCCTTTATCCCCTTGGATCCCACTATCTGCTGTCATTCTCATATCAAGCATTTTTCTGCCCTTGGTGCTGGAATTTCTGCTACTCTCAGCTCACCTTGGAAAGGAGGGACGACCCTGTCTCCCCTTCACGCTTCTCCATCATGACAGACATGAGCTGTTGTCGTTCCAAGGCAATGTGCATGGCCGTGTCCCCATCCTCATCTTCAGCATTGACATCACTACCTTCGGCAACCAGCAGTTGCACCATCCCTACGTGTCCCTGGATGACAGCCAGGTGCAGCGGCGTCTGGTTACGGTTGTTCTTGAGGTTGACATCACAGCGACCCTTGAAGAGACAAATTGCACCAGAGTGAGCTCTTGCTATCGAGTTTGGATGAAGAAGAGAGCTGCAGCTGTGGGGCTTGTTTAAGTCCCGTGTCTTACATCCATCTTCGTCAAGACAGAGGTTTAGAGATCTCAGAGAGAGCTACATGATCCAGCCCTCTGCATCTTAGGTACATGGCCCACACACCTCAAATATCCAGAAAGGGACGATCAGAAAGCCAAGTGCCCAACCAACACACAGAGAACATCTTCCTGCTGATGAGATAGGGAAGGTTCTGAACATAGTTCTACGTACTCCTTAATCAGCAGGTTACCAACTATTCCACTTCACTGAGTATTTCCCAGCAAGCTCCAGGTGCAATGTGCTTTGTTCCAGCCTGCAAGACACCCCCCTCCTCTACTGCCAGCGCCAAAGGAAAATACTTTTTTAGGAATGCCAATCCGTGTTCTTCAAAGTCTGGCACACGAGAATGCCAGCCATTCAAAGAGACATTCTTGTGAGTCCCAGCATTAACTCGACACTGCCTAGGAAATGTGGGAGGTCGGGAGGGAAACAGATAAGAGTTTTTGGTCGTTTTGTTTCTTACCTCTTTGATGAGAATTTCTGCTATTTCTTTGTGATTATTGAGAGCAGCAAGGTGCAGGGCAGTGAAGCCATCTTCTTTTTTGGAATCAACCAGCTGCCGAGCTCTTGCTAGGATCTTCTTTATGGCTCTAAAGTGTTGGAGGTTAACAGAGGTGGAAGTTACTTTATCAGGAAGGAAAACAATGGAGAAGAGACAGGCTTGCCTCTTCTGTTCAGTAGTTATGAATGCTCATGTTTTAATAGGCAGCACTGTGAGCTGGCACCTGTGATGCAGAGCACTCCCTCTATCTCACTGATTGAGTTACAAGAACAAAACAAAAGCCCTCAGTTATCATTTAATGAAGTAACATAAACTCACACTGCTATGAAAATAATGAGCTTATATATCCTTGGAAGAATTCCAGAGGCTCTCAGTTAGAGTCTTTTCAAGTACTGCTTATTACAGACCTTATCCTGTCCTTCCATGTGTGAACCCAAGTGCCTAGGGAGACTATCCAGAAGCAGACAGATTTCCTAGCCAAGCTAGGGCGGTGTGAGAAAGACAGAATGGAGAAGACGGGTAGCAGTTTCCTGTGAATGCATAAAGGAGGGCAGCAACTATACCTAGCCATATCCAAACCCCAGAAATGTATTAGCCAACCATTTCCCTCCTACTCCTCTAGACCTACACCTAATAACTTCTGACTGCTAAGACAGCAAGCATGAGCTAACACCTGTAAAAGCAGTAAAAACAAAAAAAGGTCACTTACAGTTTGTTGCCTTTTAGAGCAGAATAGTGGAGCAGGTTGAAGCCTTGGCAATTCTGGACAGTGAAGTCTATGTTGGGTACTTCAGTGAGAATCTCAATAACAACTTTATAATCTGCCTTGATAGCATAATGCAGCGGGGTGTCTCCCTGGGAGCCCTACAGAAGGATACCAGAGCAGAATACAGGTTACCTACCTCAGAATATCAAATGAAACAGCTCACTCTACCTCAAAAAAAAACCCAACAAACCACCACCACAAACTCAAACCCCACAACCAAAATCAAAAACCAGACACAGGTTCAAATCCCACAAAACACAAAACTTACGGGGAGGTTGACATCGCAGTTGAGCTCACAGAGTGTCCGCACCACCTCTGTGAATCCTTGACTGACAGCAACATACAAGGCTGTGCACTTCGCGTTGTTTAACAGGTCAGTGCTGGCTCCTTTACTAATAAGCACACGGGCAACCTCAGCTTGGTTTCTGATTTAAAAGCAAGAAGTAAACCAGATTAGATTCAATTATGAGCAGACAGTAAATTCTTCCCCCTTGCAAGGCAACAGAACTTCTCAAGTTCTGTTTCCTCTTGACCTTATCAAGCGGAGGTGAAATTAATGCACCAAGAAGTGCACCTTGAAGCTCAAAAGTCTATTTCTAATTAAGGCAAAATCAGAGAAAAGCCTCCATCAGCTACACGTCTTTCCCACAGACTGCCCAATTATATTTAGAAACGTCCTTTTGTAGCCCTTTAGGTCTTGTATCAGATAGCAAGAAGAAAGACATCCTACCCAAAAGCTGCATAGTGCAGTGCTGTATCTCCCTCTTCATCCTTCAGGTTGACAGCGGCATGTGCCTGCAGCAAAATCTTCACGACATCCAGATGCCCCTGGTAAGAGGCGATCTGCAGGGCAGTCCTACCCTGGTTCTTTGCATCGACCTGCAGGAAGGCCACAGACAAAGCAAGCAGCTTGGTTAGGAAAGGCCTTGCGTTGCGTTCAGGCCTTAGCTCTGCTCCAGGGCAGGCTGAGCGGGATGGAAGTCACCAGCTGCAGAACAGAAACGCTAAGCACAATCTGCGTCCCGCGAGCTCCGCTTGGTTTACATCAACTGGAAGGCTGACCTTGTCCCAGGATATTTTCTCCAGGGCAGGGGACAGCACATTTAGTCAAGGGAGAAGCAAGTGAGCAGAGCTGGAAGCCAGGGCTCCAAACGCAGCTCCAGTGCCAAATCCCTCAACGCCTGCAAGAAGAATACTTCTTGACATCTCTGCCAGCAATTCTTTTCCCAACAGGAAAATTCATGAGGGGATCAAATCAGGTTTGCATAAGGCTTTGAAGACGCCAAGTCCTCGTTGTTCTGTGTTACTCCACGTACTTGACTGGGCACAGCGGCCAGAGGGTGTATCACAGGCTTGAAGTCCCGCAATAAGATTTTCTGGGAATTAAAGGGACTGAAGAATAAAGAGATGCTATGTGAAAGGCAAAGGAAAAAAAATAGAAAAGGGAAAAGCAGCTGCTGAAATCAATGGGAGGCTAAGAAGAGATGAAGGAGCTAGTAAAACCCCAGCAGACTGGCAAGACGACCACACGTCTTCTTCCCTGCAGCTGGTTCTATGAATCAGTCAGGAGAGCAGCACAGGCAAGACTGCCCTCGACTCACTCAGAACGATGGGCAAGTCATTTAGGCAAGGAGGTGTTAGAGGCCACTGTGTTACTCTTCCATTTACACAAAATTGATCCCAGGTTTCTTGGTACGTGCATCCAGCTGCTCCTACCAGCCACGTAGACATCGCCTCAACAAAACGTATGTTTTGTTACCAATGGTTTCCAAGGACACTGCTGAAATACTTTGTTCTCTGATTCTCCTTTTTTTAAACCTGTTTATAAACGCTGCACCCCTCAAACAGGCAAGCTTGAAAGAGCAGCGATTTGATTCTAACAGTCTGGCACTCTGGAAGAAACTGTTCAGCAACAAGTCAAGCCCGATTCCCTGCTCCAGTCAGACACAAGATAAGACACTGCACAGACATGCACAGCACTGGGATCTGGGCAGATTTTCCCTTTCCTGGTTCCAACAACAGCATTTTCAAGGTCATCTAAGGACAGACACATTCAGTCAGACACAGCCCATGGTTTTCTTTGCAAAGAGAGCCTGGATACTCAAGTATCTTGCTCCTGTTTCCATATAGACAAATACCTCTCCCCCTATTTCTACAGGTGCAATGTCCATACAGGAAAACTGGGAAAATCCAGGTTTGGAAAAGTGCTGTAAGGACTTAAATCTAGTTTGGATTTGATGCCACAAACTGGAGCCCCAAAACTTCCATGCTTAACATACAAATTCAATCCTAAATTGCAGCAAAATCATATTCCAGCTATTACGAGCTACTACTAGGTCTGAAAAATCTCTTAGTTTTCTCCCTTCCACTTCCCCACTCGACTATTAAATTTTATGACAGCATTTTAAAGAAGAGCAACAAAAAGTAACCATTCAGGATGTCTTCAAAACTTGCCTTGTCTGGGTACTTCTGAAGGAGCTCCCGAACTTTAGCTGCATTGTTAAGTGCTGCACAAATGACCAAGCAGCCTGCGTGCTCCGACTCTGTCTTCTGGCACAGCAGTTTCTCCAGCACAGTAATCAAAGTACCTGGCAGAAATGAGAAATAGCCACAGGTTACGAGGGCCAAAGAGCATGTGTATACATACGTACACGTGTACATACGTATGGTTGTAAAACCACAGTATGGGCCTGCTGTACCTCTAGTACTTAGCTCACACCCAGAGCTTTACAAATTTGCAGCTTACACAGAACTTTTGCTTTACATGCCTGATGTTTTGAGAACTCAAAAGACATTAGACCATGCCACAGAAGACCAACACAGGAAAAATCACTACTAAAAGGCAAAAATGTGAAAAGATGCCAAATGGAAGAAAAACAGGTCCTTTCAAACGGGCTCTCTCATCACAGACTTTTGAGCACATGAAAGGACAGAGGTGTTACAGTTCTCCAGACAGAGCAAAGTTAAAAAGGTTGGGCTTGTATGTAAACTCTTCTCAGTCTAAATCGAGCAAACAGTTTAAGACCGGAGCTTATCACTGCTCAAAGAGCATGGCTGTTGTTACAGCAGAGCAACCATTTCACAACCCCTTGGCAGACCAGACATCTCTGTTCTCACTCACTTTTTGATTCCTTCGCATTCTCCGGGGTCATGAGGTTTGGTTCCTCATCTCTCTGATACACCGTCAGGCAAGCCGGGTTAAACGTCCAGGACTGCCCTCCAACCGACACTCGCAAATCTCCATCCCCATAGACTTTGATCACTTTGCCGATGTGCCCCAGGGTCTGCAATGGAAAGAGAGAAATTATTTTTAAGAGGCAAGACACAGCACGCTTTGCATCCCAGAACCAACGCAACGCTTCTAAGAGTGGTTTCGCAGGCGGCACTTCTGCTGTGTGAAAAGAAGCACTGGACAGTGACACACTCGCAGACAGCTCCCACTCCAAGGACACCAGAGGGTTCCCAGCAGTTTCTCTATTACTGGTTTTACATAAGAAGGGTTTCCCAGACACAGTACAAATGTCTGGAGATGAAGGCGGTGAAACAACAAAACATGGTCTGAAGAACATTGAGAGAACTGATAAAATTGGGACGAGGAAAGGTTTCCTCTGTGCATGTAATCGCTCCCAGAGGACACCCATATTCTGCTTTTTAGCCGCACTGGTCTGATCAGACCATTTTTTCACTCGGACATATTCCTGCCTCGTTCCAGAGAATTAGGGAGGGTGTAAGAAGACTTGTTTGCTTTGGTTAGTGAAACCTCTTATCTGACTTGCTGGTAGCCAAATCCTTTATCAGATTCCCCGTTCACCCGCTCTGTTTCAGTCGCAAAAAGGTTTGTGCGCTCGCTGATCCGCAGGAATACTGGAGGCCAGTACAAGCCCAGCCACTATTACTAATGTCTTGGGAAAACTCAGGAATTTACTGGACTGTCCTGGAACTGGCGCGCACTCACAGGTGCCATTTCATCTGTCCACTCCCCATGACCAGGTTGGAATCGCTTCACTGTTTCCATATCATCTATCACCCGGACAACATCACCAACCCAAAAGGTGTTGAGCTACAAGAAAAAGAAAGTCATAAGCTTTTGGGGGACGAAGCCAGAAATAAAAAATAGCCATCAGCCCCCTCCATGCCACCCCCACCCTCAGAAAACCCCGACCAAACAAGAAGCCCGTTGACTCGAAAAACCAAGGCATTGCAAAACATGTACATGTACAACTACCAAGAAACCTGCAATCACTGCACTGCAAAATTAACACAGTTCAAGGGCTGGGATATTTCTGTTTTAAGCCAAGTGCATATTTAGTAGAGAAATAATTATGGACAGATCATTTTTCTTCTTTCTCCTTCAAGCCATTGATAATCAATACGAGTACAAAGTACATACGGAACTTTCTTTGGTCCCTCTCCTCACTATACCTAAGTTTGCAATGGAGATTTTAATCCATTTTAATAAGGAAGCTAAGTCTGTTTGTTATTTAAAACAGAAAATGGAAATCAGAGTTTATCTGTACTGGTGATTTGCCAGATTCTCCCTCTGCTCACTGAGCTAAGAAGGAAGAACTGTCAAAACACACTTTTCAAAGCAGACTAATTCTGCGCAAAACAGTCTGACACTGCATTTTTCCGTTGGCACTGGAGTTTTTAGCGCTGTGACCTTGTTGAGGTCTTTCAGAATTCTGCAGTCTTCCAGCAGCTCCTCCTATACCTATTAGCCCTGTTTCTAATCATCCACATTTCAAGCCCTCAAACCTCTGGGGAAGGCCAGAGCTATGAGCTTTAGAAATGCAGACACGAAACTAGAAGAGCTGGGTTAAAGACTCAGGTCATCCAGAAGAATCAAAGAGAAGCAAGACAAAAAAAAGGCAAAAAAAAAAGAGACTAACATGAAGACACAAGAACAAGGAAGAAAACAAAATCAAATGGAAATGATGTGGAAGAAGGTTCATCACAGATGAAAGGTCACTGCAGAAGGATGAGCTACTGTAGGTCTACCGTTACCACCCTTGCCAAAAAAGCTGAAAGAACTAGAATTTGCTTTAAGAACTTATAACATCTGACATGCAAAGGTTCATGAAACCAGGCAGCCTAGCAGCCCAGCTCCCACTGTCTGCAGCCACCTGCCTTAGCTCTGATGGCTTGCAGGTAATTCTGCCTGGAACTACTGCTTTTAGAAGAGCAGCGTATTTCTTCAGCACTTGCTTGAAACACGTTGTGTCCTATCACAGCAGACTAAACCGACAGCTACTCTGCAGCATTTCTAGTTCTGGCCAAGCTCACCTATCAGCACCTACCTTAGTCAGGGCTCCAGGATGGAAAGTCCAGCGGGTTTCACTGTTGAACTGGACCCTCACGTCCCCTCTGTCCGTGATTCTGTGCACAGTCCCTGTCTGGCCAATGAACTTTTGATAGGGGGAAAAAAAGAGTAGGGGAAACCCCCTAAATAAATCACATTGCTTAACAGTGGGGAAAGCAGGCATCCAAGGCACAGGTGGCTCAACTACCCACCATCTCCAGTTCACAGATTAACAGTGTTTCCATCCCAGACCTGCTTTAAATGAGATGCAGACATTGCTTTCCTTCAAAAGGATGGAAAGGCTGCTTAAGAAGCTCCTCTAAAGTAGCAGCATATTGGGAGAGGAGGGCAATAAGAACGCCAAGTGTGAAAATCCCTGAAAATGCAGCACAAACTATCCTCCCCTTTCCACACGACAAAGGCGGGCAGAGATTACAACACTGTAAGGCATGGCAAGGCATGCTCCCAGGGCAAAAAAAAGGGGGCACAGCAGAGGAGACTACGGAAAAACAGAATACAGTTGTGCAGGGCAGCATTCTGTATCTGTTGAGTCTGGCAGGTCCTGAGCAGCTGATAGTTTTGAAGGAGAGAAAAAGTACTGATTTCTGAGATGACTGGAAGGTACCATTTCTCTGTTTAATATCCCTCTCTACACCTGCGTTCACCAACAGTGGGAATTCAGACGTGCAGAGGTTTAACAAGCTGGCAGACTGCGTTAGCTACACAGCAACAGGTGTCATTTCTATCTTTACTTCTCAGGTTTTTTTAGACAACAGGTGACAACAGACTGATAGCTCTTCAAACTAAAGACAAGACCACAGGCTAAGCTCCAAGAACATCATATGGGCAGAGAAATTTTAGCCCTGCCCAGGAATAGAGCCCACTGTTGACAAAACACATAACTTTCGTTAGTGCACAGTACAAAAGAAGCCAAACAAGGAATGGATTTGCAATTCCAAGGAAAAGATCCACTGCTTGTTTGAAAACAAACAAACCAGCCATTAGCTTTTTGCACTGGCTTCCAAGACTTTTGAGCAACTCTTTTGACTTTTAGATTTATTTTTAGGCTCAGATAAATCTGCGTTGTGGGAGAACTGAAGAATTGCCAATTCAGTCAACACAATGTAAATGTAGAAGGCAACATGTTACACAAAGATGTCCTGATAACTTCCTAGCCACTGCCTATTTATGGAGTCTGAGATTGCAGCTGAAATTACCACGAGAACAGGGGCAAGCAGAAGCATACCTCGGCCATTTTTGGATTCCAGCCACCATGGCCCTCCTGCATCTCCCGCAAGATGTCAATGTCCAGCAGGCATTTCACTTTGTCCCCATGCTGGAACGGATGCCGGTCCGTGCTTTCTTTCCTCTGCAGTTCAGCTGGTTTTCCTAAAGAGAAGGATGACATCCACTATGTAGAGAGATCAAGAGGATTTAGCTCTAACTGGATACCGATACAGGTTACGCATGAGGCAGTTCTAACAGGACACAATTTTGTGCCTTCCCAGAGAGGGGAATGCCTTTGAGTAGTGCCTCTCGCGTCATGTCAGACATTAGTAGCTCTTCTTAGCAATTTGGTCACCCACAACTGTTCGGCAGACACACCCAGAGAGTACTCAAAATAAGTCTCTTCCATACACAGCCACATAGCTTTGGAGAGTGCTTTACCCTCCTAGCTTTTTTGCATAGCACGAGGCCGCGTGCCTGGACATAAACTTCCCATCCAACCCTTCCCTTACGCTCTTGTCAAGCTGCTCAGGGAGAGAAAGACCGATTCTGCTGCCGCAAACTCAAGAACAGACCTCTCTGCTTTCCTTAAGAGGAGCAAAAGATGGTCCCTGCACCTCATTAAAAAAATAAAACAAAATTACACCTTCATATAAAATCCTGCAAGTCAAAAAACACGAGTAGTTCCCTTGGTTTCATTAGAGTTAAGAGAAAAGGTGAGCTGCAGCAAGTTACCGACGTAGAAGTCACCTTTTTCCATGACTTTTTCTAACCTTGTTGCTGGACAAGTATTTGGCAGCTCCATTCTCAGAAATCTCCCGTTTGTCACATTTCACACATCTGCCAAGGGAAATTCTTGCTGCTGCAAAAGATCTCTTTTTGTGATACAGCTGTGGGCAGCTGATGGTCTTTCTTACACAATCTCACCACTGAAAGGCCAAACTACTTTATTAACCACCCTGAAGTAAAGGAATATGTTCTCACACACCACTTCTGCTAAACGGCACACATTATGTGGGAACCTTATAAAACCACCTGCTCATTTTCTGTCTTCCACATAAAATGGCTTTAGTGTCATGACATGGTAGCACAAATCAGAGCTTCTCAAATGAAGACTTGACTCTACGCACCTAGTTTGGGGAGATGCTCCTTGTAGTAAAAGCCTCCAGATGCCTCCACAGTGCATTTCAAGTCCACTTTTCCCTTGTGTCCAACTCTGTAGACATTTGTGGTGCCATCAGCCCACGTGACGCTGGCCACACTGCGGCCGGTCTCGACGTCCCAGCCACGAATATCAACCACACGTCCAGTTTTACCTTCACCACCTGATGGAAAAAGAGGAGGGGGGGAAAAAGCGCCCAACTTGCATTTTTGCTGAAACTATATAGAGAAACTCACTTACCATTAGGACAGTCACCGAGATATAATTTAATGACATTTTAATCTTAACTAAGGGAAAAACAAGGAAACAAATTTGTCCATTTTCCACGGAATGGACCAGCCCAGAAGAGTAGGCACAGAGCCAAAAGTCAACAGCTGGGGCAGGTGAAATTCTGACAGAGGTTGCTGCCAGGAAGGATGTTTGTGGGGCCCTGTCATAAGCCAGCTTTACACATTGAACTGAAGCACACAGGTCTGCCTCACCGACAGCACATCGCTGCCCAAAGCGATGGCCTCCCATCAGGTGTTCCTCAGGTAAAAGAAGGAAATCACACGCACACACACAAAAACATTCAGTAGCTCATACAGCTTCCTCACAGCTTGCACAATTCACCTCGATCTGCAGGAGGTTCAAGAGATCTGTCACCTTTTTAATACGGAAAATGAAACCATGACATAAGTCAGTCTAAGCAACTAGGAGAGAATCTCTGGGTTGAACTCACTGAAAGCCAGCCGGCCATTCACTTGGGAACAAAAATATGGAAAAGCTGAATTCCGTGCAGAAGCAGCCATTCCTCCTGCTGTACAGACACTGCCTAGCTAGACAAGACACAGTGTCGTGGCACCACGCTGTGGCAAGATAAAAACACAGCAGCAACGTAAAATCCACTCACGATCTCTCCCCAACACTGGCCAGGTGGAGGAACATCGAAGTAAAGTTTGTTTGGGTACTTCTCTTCATCTGCCCAAACAACAGAACTGCTATTGAAAAAACCCACAACAGGAGGACACGTTTGTGCGAAGGTGAATCTGGCTGGGCACGTGGGACATACTTTCATCCAAGAGACAACAGTCTATCAACACTGAATCTAGTGACAAGCAGTCAGAATTTGCAGATTCCCTGCCTCACTCCACTGGGTGGCCTTGGGCAAGTCCCAGCACTGGTCTAGCACTTCACAAATGGGGACAGCAATATCTGTCTGTCTCACTGAGCAGACAGTGAGCTTCTAATTTCCTGCAAAGTCTTGGAATTTGACAGCTGAAAGGGGTTCCATTTCTCATCTAACTGCATATCTATCTAAAAAGCATAATACAGACAGCATAGTGGGCTTTACTGTCAGGTCTATCAATGACAAGAACACACCTTTAAAGGCTTGATCTGAGAATCAGGAAGTCCCCCTATCTCTTGATTTGTACTGGAAGAAAAATACTTTTTAAATCCTAACTGCCTTTAAAATCTCTACCTGACTGCAGTCAATGCTAACTTCTGCAAAGGGCTTCAGGCAACAGGAATATTAAAAAGACACGGGGAAACAAAAGCAAAACCATTTGATCAGATTTCTTGACAAGCTGCTATTGCCCTTACCAGACATGAGACCACATGATGAATACAGAAACTTCCCAGGACCCTACACCCAAGTCTGCAAGTTTATTTATTACCACTGCATGCAAGTTCCCTCCTTAAATGGTAAGAGAGTTGACGTGCGAGTGCTACCAGGAAGCCAAGCTCAGAAGAGCAAAAGGCTGCGGATGGGGGCAGCTCCAAAGACAAGACAGTACTCAGAGACCAGGGGAGTGGCTGCCCTTGTTTCTTCTCATCTGTCTCACCCATCTAACTGCTTTCAGGTCACAATCCTCGTAAGCAAGATGAGTCTCAGACATGTAAATGTAGATCTGATCTCAAAAGGATGGATAAGCTGTACTGAGCATAAGCTTCTTTTGCTTTCAGGCCCTGCAAGTATCCATGTCCTCCACTGAACCCAGAGCTGCAATAAATGGTGGAGTCACCACTGGAAACTTAATAATAAAGGGGAAAAAGAAACATTACAGTGTGTCCAAGGTTCTGGAAGAGAAAGGGACAGTAAGTTTCCTCAGCCTTGTAGCACTACACAGAAATTGGTATCCGTGATTAAGACACAGTAGTAACACCCCAAGAGCAGCTCCAGAAATGACATTTTTGTTCCTTTGAACTTTTAGCCTGAAGTTACAATTCATACAGGAAGCAGAAACCGTTCTCCAGTGACCACAGCAAACAGTTCTTCACTAATTCTCCATGTGAAACACTCCTGACAGATCATTTGTTCACTGTTCTCAAGAGCATCCAAATAGGATATTCTAAAAAAAACAAACCAAACTCCAAAGGAAAAGGGAGGGCTACACACAAAGTCAGACAAATCATATTACTACTGTGAACAGAAGCTTTTTCATGAAAAGATGGGTCTTTATTTTCTTGTAACTTGGTGTGCATTTATAGTTCCATATAAGATCTTTTGGGATGGTTGCCATGAGTTTTCACATCTACGAGCAGCAAAACTTCCCTCCCACACCCTGAATGAAGGCATACAATTTAGGTCACAGATATGTTTTTAAACAAATATAAGAAAAGATAATAATATTCAATACTCTGAAGAACAGCAACCTCCATCAACTGAACAGCTCCCCTAGAAGCTTCTGCTCAGTCCATGCATTTTCAACTAGCAATTCGGAAAAATAAAAAGCAAAAATCTAATGGTGTTCCGCGGGACATTTCAAAAGGAGCTTACCATCCTGGTTACCCCACTCCCAGTCTGGGCCACGGACTACTTTAGCCCCCTGGAAAGTCCCTTTTAATGTGATGCGAGTCAAATTCTGTCGAGGACTCACTAGGACTCTGGAAAGACAAAATACAAGAAAACAAATTAATTTATTGTTACTATTCACACTTTACAAAGCTCTGATCCAATCGAATATGAGGACCAAGCGTACCACCCTTACATACAGAAAACCATGGCTTGAAATCTGAAAAGCGCGTAAGAAGTGAAAGAAAACAATAAAACAAGGTCTTTGCTCCTAAAAGTTGGTCTCCCCAGGAAGGTCAGAATACTCAGGCACTGTTTCATTGATGGCAGAAAGACTGCCATGGTACACTGGGCTAAAGAAGACCTAGGTTTGTCTTCAAATGTCATCAAAAATTGTGAGATCCATGGTGAGCTTTAGAGCAGTCCCGTGTTTCTCTCAGCTGTGGGATGCAGATAATTGGGAATAGAGGCTGCCGTGTGAGCAGGAGTAGGGACACTTCAGTGACAACCTGTGGAGACAAGCACGTATCTACGCCAAGCAGCAGGACTGTGGTGGGAGCTCTATTTCACATTGTTAGGCATCAAAATGTCACCTTGCTGACTCAAGAAGCTGAACAGATATAAACACAAAGATTCAAAAGGATTACATTCACTCATATGCACGGGGCATGCTTAGCTGTGAAGCAAAAAACATCATCCATCTTGCAGAAACTTCAAGAACCTCGAAGGGACCACGCGGGGCAAAAATAAAACTAGTTCCAAAGAAGAAAAAATGCCCCACACATCCAGTGGGATGCACAAACCACAAATTATATTAGGGCAAGACAGCTCACCAAGGGCTGAGTAGGATTACTGTCAGTGCATGCAAACCAATACTTTTTAACACAACTATTCACCAGCCTTCTACAGCATAAGCTCCACCATCTGCAAACCAAAGTCATCAAAATCTGGATTTTGCAACTTCACCCTCTTGCCTGTGCAGAGCAGGGGAACCCCTGCTCCAAAAATCATCCAGGCATCCTCAGCATCATAGCAGGAGGGCCCGTTAGCTTGTATTGCCAGTTGTGCCACTGAAATCCACATGCTTCCTGAACAAGAACACCCAAGTCAATTGAGTTAAGTCTTTCACAATTAAAACACATATTTAAAACAGAGCCTCTGAGAAGGGGGAGGAGAAAAAAAAAAAAAAAGAAAGAGAGGAGTAAAGGGAAAGTTAGCAGCTTCTCCAGGAAGCCTGACACCAGAGGGAGAGGGAAGTTGACTTTCAGCTGCCCTCCCACCCTACTATTAAATTTAAGGCAAAGCTTACGGACATTATCGAGGTGTAACAAGGCATTAATGGCTCAGGCAGTCTCCTAGCTCAGAGCCTTAAGGAGTTCAGCACATTCCATAACCTAAGCTGCAGACTGCACGGCCTCGTTCGCTTGCTGAAAAGCAGAGCAGATTAGACCAGCAGCGCTGTGGGGCCAGACTGTTTCCAGGATAACACAGACCTCTCTGTCCGCCCTGCAATCTGCATCGCAGCCATACGCGCTGATCCATCTTAAGAAAAAAGAACAAGAACAAAAAAATACCTACGTGATAGTAAACAGGGGGTCTGATGTCCTGTTAAAGCAGCTTCCAATTCCCATAATGTCAGAGCAGCTTCTCTGCTGGTTTTGTGCGTGCCGTTCCCAGCCTGGTCCCTAAGCAGAAAGCTCTCTCGTGAGATCCCAAGCCACCAAAGTCCTCACGGGACCTGTGTGCGCGGCTCACCCGGGGTACAATCCACTTTTCTAGGTGACCGCAAAGGTGCCACAATCCATACCCAGGAGCGAGCACCTCCTCCTGCCGGGCTCTTGGCAGCTCCCACGTCAGACAGAGCAAACCCAAGTTCAGCAGCTGTTCCGCGGGGAGGAGAAGTCTACCGGGGGTAGGGCTGACCTCAGAACACTGTATTTATTTTCCATCTATTACCTAGAGAGGGAAGGTGGAGACTCAGAAGGATAAAAAGCTTATGCTTGAACTTACTGTTTACTCAGCCTAAGTCTTTTACTGCCAACAGGTCCCCCATCTGTGCTTTACAACCTAACCTGCTTTAAAAGAGGAAGAGCTTATTTATACGCGTCCTTCTAATTGCTGAATGTTCATCATCCAGATTGCAGCTCGGCAGGAGGAAGATGAAGAGCGTTTTTTTTGAATGGCTGAGATTTTGTCAGTTTTAAACACCAGCAAAGCTGGCAGCTGCTGTGAAAGAGAAGATAATGAAAGAGGGCTAGGAAAAAGCTCAGCTAAAAAGAAACACCGATCAGCATTTATTTTATTGCACTGGTGTCATGCAATGCAAACTGGCTTCAAAATCCAGCATGGATTTGTGTACTACATCTGAAACAGCTTAGCTACAACATTCTATTTTCACTGTATTTTGTTGAATGCTTTTCTGACAATTTATCAAAGATGTCTTTAGTCAAGCCCTGAGACAAATGATAAAAATATACTTTTCCAAACCCCACTCTCACAAGGGAGGGGTTTCAGTGCAAAGATTCTCAGAGACAGGAAAATAAAACACCAAGCTAAGCTTAAGCAAGATGTTTAAACAGCAAAATAACCGCTAATAATTATATTCCTAGCATAGTTTCTCTCTTTATATAATCACGTAACAGCAGCCATTTCCCATCTCAATAGCTCTCACACAAACTTGTCCCTTTCAGCAAAATTTCTGGCTGGAGACCAGGAAAACAAAGCTGACCAGTTCAGAAAGCTGAGCTTCCCTAAAGAAAAGAGAAGCGTAGAAACCCTATCTCACATTCTGCTGCAGTGCTGGAGGCGACCCACCACGAGCGCCTTCTTTCCCTCGCCTCACAAAAATTTTGACCTGGTCTTGAACCTCAACACGGAAGAATGATGTGAGAATGAGAGGTCCTGAGCCAATACATCTTAGGTTTTAATTTAATTCAACGTGTTTTGCTCCAAATACTGGATAGCAAGCAGAGCTATTAATGTGTCGCAAAAATACCCTTGGGATAAATTTAATCACCAGAGTATTTCCTTTAATAACAATTTTAATTATGACAGCCAAAGTCTGCAGCCGTTTCTGCCCTACAAATTCCAATGATATTAAATTACTATAGAGTCCAGAAAACACTTGGGAGCCTGGGCTCTACAGAATGAAGCTATGTCTCTCCTCAGCATGCTGGGAACCACCTCCTGTGGACATTCTGCCTGTGCTTAAATGTCACCGAGGTGCTTATATAGCCTTGCACATAACCAAGAGCTGTGCTCCAGACAGCCAGAAAAATAGCATTATCCACGCCTTACAGCGAGAGATTCGAGACCCAAAACAACTGACTGAGGGGAATTTAAACAGAGACAGCTTTTAATTTGCAGCAGTGATCTGAGGCCCTGCAAAAGTCAGAGTGCCCTCATGCCAGGCACAGCTGACGGATTTTGCAAGACAGAAAATTCCCCACTGCAGAAAACCCCTATCAAAAGCAAACAAGCACAACGCACGCGACTGGAAAGCAGAAGGGGTGGTCACCCCTCGAGGCAGTAGGCCATAAATATTGTGGCAACCTCTTCAGAAGGGCACAGATGTAAACCAGAATCTCCGCTCACGGCGGGTACAAACCCACCTCCTTCGAGGAGGTAAAGACCTACACGGGCTACCTCAAGACAAGCCAACACAAAGACCTTCCAGAAACTAGAGCTAAAACCCCCTCCAACGATGCAAGAAATTCCAGATTGTCTAATCCTCCCCAGCAAAGCTTTTACTGAAGCACTTCCAGCAAAGGATAAAGGAAGGAAATTCTGACAGATGGCAGGCGGATGCTGATTGCTCAAGCATGAACCAGACTAAGACGAGGACGTTAGCAAGTGAGGGATCAGGATCACAGAAACCTATTTCAGGATCTGTCTTTACCAAGAATTTCCATTGTCAATCCTATCCTTTCTTGCCAAGGCACAGCTCTTCACAGAACCAGCTGGATCAAACACAGACCGCGAGCCTGAAGGGCAGAATATCGTACAAAGGTACAGAAGCACGGCTGAGCAGACAACGCGACGCGTCTTGTTATCACCCTTTAACCAGGACTATTCCAAACACAAGTCAAAGACGTTTTAGGGAAGATCTCTCTTGCTTATGGTTCCGATCATGTAATTCCAGAAAAGATGTCACTAAAATTTAATCCCTATTTCACAAATCGAAGAGAATATTTCAAACTAAATAGGGGAAGCTCTAGGGTCAGGATATGCCTCGCTGTTCTGCAATGTACATGTTTTGGGGTTATTTTTTTAAGGAGGCACACTCAGGTAGTTCACCTGATAAATCATGATGCGTTTTGTTTTTTTTAAAGTAAAATTACACTCATGTATTAGTAGAACAAGTTCCTAAACAAATCTATATTAATAAATTTATTAACAATGAGCATTTTAACGTTAGGGAACAAACACATCATCATAAGAGTCAGATTTGATTCAAAATGTTACTCATCAAAATTTTAGTTTAGCAGCTTGAACTGACATGGCATAAATAACACGTGTTGAAGAGGTTACTACAGTAAATAAACCTGCAGCCCCTTTATTGCCTAGTAATCAAACACCCAGCAGTTGTCACTCAGCTGCTTTATTAGTTCAGGCTTACGGTATAAGCAGGCACAGATGGGAGGCTGGATTATTAAAGCTGCCTTGAATGGGTCTGCACTGCACACATATACCTAAATTACAGCCTGCACTTGTTCTTGCAACATATCTGATTTAGAAATCCAACCAGTAACCACACTAGACAGAGCTGGTTTAAGAATTATGGCTGAAAATAACTGCAAACTCTGTTTTGACTACAGTATAAAACACAATGTGAGAAAATATTTGCATTTCTTATGCTCAATTACACAAAACATTTGCCCGTGTAGCTTGCTGGCTCCTCCAATTCCATTGTTCTCCAGAAGAAAAAAAAAAAAATAGGACTTTTGAAAAATTGTTAAGGTCATGATTTATTGGCGAGCAAAGTCTAGAAAACAGCCTGGGTAAAACGCCCCACATTTCCTACTGAAATTCAACTTAGCGTCAGCCCCAAGAAGGCGACGCCTGCAAAATGCTGTTGCTGCTTTTGCACTTAAAAATACTACAAATAATATTTTGTACGAGAGAAAAATCATCTCAGACTTGATTATTTGCAGAACTCACCAGAGCGTGCTGGACTGTTCCAGCCCTAACATAAACCTGATGAGTTTTGCTTCGCTATCCTGCTTACCAACACGGATTTATCCGCCAATTACTAAGCATATATTCAGCAAACGGATAAACGAATTCAAAAAAACATCTTCAGTGAAACTGAAGATCTGCCCATCTTTTTAAACCAAGGATGAGAGCCTCTCCCAAAACAGCCATAAGACTCAAACCAAACAAGCCTAATAAAAAATACCAGCAACTGGCAGATGTCTGGAAGAGATTACCTCAAATGGCAAAAAAAAATAAATAAATAAAATAATAAAATAAATCAGTACTTGCTGCTACCAGAGGTTCAAATTCAGGTCATTTAAGATCTGAAATAGCTTTCAGGTAAAGGTGTCTTCAAAATGTCTTTAGAAAACTGAACGGGAACCCTCCGCAGTGTCTGTCTGGGTTTAAGGCCTCTTAAACCCCAGGATCAGTGAGCTGCTACGAACAATTCTGTGTTGGCCTTGCCTAGGTTCAGCTGTACAAGGGCAACGCGCTACTGTGCTTGAGGCTTGTTGTAAAGAACCAGAAGATACCCGTTCCCTGCCAGAGAAAAGAGGCAAGAGAACTTTGATCTTTAAAGGAAACTCATCCCACGTTTCACAGCCATTCAAACAACAGCAGGTAGCAACAAAACCTCAAGAAAATCCAAACCCACACAGCACCTACCACCTCTTTTCAAATACACCTTCTTTTTGGGGTGCTTGGGGAACTGCCAAAGGTTTTCTTTTATTAAGCAAAAAAACTGAGAGGAGTGATTTAAGCAATAGTCCTAGTGAGTCATAGTGTGGGAATTTTGTTCTTCGAAAAGGACGTTGCATTGCCTAAAGCAAAGAATCTTCCTGGCTCAGACCTCAGTTATTCCAGAGAAATCCTCTCTATGGCATCGTCCAAAGGTGATCTCCCTCCACGCCCCTTGTTTCACTTGTGTTTTTTTAAATCAGAACATTCAATTCTTAACGCAGAGCAATCTACAGAACACGAGACCAACAAATCATAAGACTATATTTGCATTAAAGCAAATGTGTTCATATTTCTTCCTGCTCCTGCACCGCAAGACGTTGCTGAGTAAAATGGGTTCAGTTTGCCAGCTCCCTGTACGACAGCTCTTGCGCAAACACGTACGTGCTGCAGTTACAGGACAGTATCCTACATCCAGCTCAGCCAAACGACCGAAACAAACAGCATTTCTGACAGCCTGTTTTCTCCAAAACCTCGGTGGCTTCCAAGAGTCACAATATGTACCTTCCATTCGCCTTTAAAACTGCAGCTTTCCACAGACCCTTCAATGAGGATTTCTACTTTCTCTCCATCCCTTGGCACAGCTACATTCAATACCTGCCACGCAGGACCAGCAGGAAAGGTGCTATATTATCCAATCACAACTACTGCTGCTTTTTCTTTACCCCTTCTTGTACTTAGAAGTTGAGGCTCCCAGAAACCATTGCCACATCTGACAGGCTCAGACCATGTCCCTCATGCACACACATACCTTTTTTTTGTCCTTTTCTTTCATTAGCTGCTTGCTATTAGAAAGATCACTACTCCTGCTAACACAGTCACGTAAATCAGCATACTGTAACGACTTGATATCGTAAGACTCTGGCCTTCTAGACTTCTTTTTATCAACTCAGAAAAAAAGCTACTTTATATCACATCTGCTCTAACCACTGGATGAACCACACTTGCAGGAAAGAAAAAAAAAAAGCCAATGGGGTTAGGAAAAAAAACAAAACAACCAAACCAAAAAGCCACTAAGAGGTGAGCATCACCAGACACCAAGTTCTGCCCTAGTGAGCATCTACCTCTGAAGAGCCCTCCAGCACTTCGGTGACATTCCAGAGCAGTGCTGCAGTGTTTTGTGAAAGTCAAACACCTCACACAGGACACTACTAGATCCAGCAAGTTTCCCCGGCAGCCCTCCAGCATCTCTCTTCACACGGACAGCAAGCACTGCGCTGTCCAATTCAAACGGCAGGCTGGACACAAGTCAGATACAAGCCTTGAAAGGAAAAAAATTGTTCTGTTTACATCTTGCACCATTTTGATTCCTCGGAAAAGAAAACAGAGGATAAGAGTCCTGGGGAGAAGCTGCCTAGCAATCTGCCTTTTGATAAATGACAGTGTTCTGGGGTGTTCCTGGTGAGGGTCAGGAGAGGCAGCAGAGCTGGCCGGCTGCCCAAGAGAATGCAGCACTGTGCAGCAGCACGGAGAACCCCTACGAGGGCAGAAAATCCTGACTGCTCTGCAACAGTGCAATCTCTTACAGTAGTTGTTGCCTACGGTTTTTATCTTTAAATGTAAGGAAGGCGAGAGCTCAAACAAAAGACACAAGCAGGCACCTCTGAGTAACTTGGAGCTAACTGTAATATTCACTGAAAGAAAGAAAACCAAACGTGTCTATTTTTATATACATTTAAAATCACAAAGCTCGTTTCACAGTATGATCTGACTGGCTTGTCATGTTAACACGAGCTCAAGAAACATCCTAACCTGGTGGATAAACACAAGCCTCAAAGCTCAGAGGGGACATCTTCAGAGAACAACATCTATCCCTCTGCGAGCACTGCGAGTACCGGCTCAACGACGCTGGCAAAACTATGGTAATCAACTCCAGAGAGAGCTTCCCATACGGCAGGAAAATCAGCTGCAAATCCAACACCACTGGCTTTAGCAAAGTAATTACACTTTTCATTCCACAGATGGATGCAATGTATAGCGATATTTTCAAGTGGAGGAAAAATAAAAAATAAAAATCGGTGTCAGAGACAAGAGCTATTCCTGCACGCCAGCAGATCATCTTGCATACCCGCCAAGGCATACACGTCCCCTTTTGTGGATCACTGTTATAGAACAGTGACCCATAAATCTCATGGTTAACTGGATCTCCTCTGTGGCACCACTTACGGTTGTGAGTGCGCTGTCTCATAGCGCTCGAAGGAGTGGGACAGATCGTGCTTGTTGTTCATGTAACACTGCGTGCACAAGTCATAGTCAAAACACATTTTGCACTTCCACCGCATTCCCCGTATGCCGTGCTTCTTGCAGCAGTCACAGATGATGTTAGGGTGACGGACACCTAGGAGAATAAAAGCAAAGAAATGTAAGATTCACACAAAAAAAACAGAGAAACCAGGCTGACCAGGCTCTTGGAACTATATCGGCATATTTTAAAGAAAAACCTCACGTACCGTCTATGTACTGAAGACAATATGAAAGTGATATGAGTAATACGAAGTATCCATTTCCTGGCTTAAGGGACTCTTATCCTAAAAGTCATGCCAGAATCTGGCAGAATGACGAAGTCAGCAAAATCTTAGACTTGCAGATAAAGAATGAAAGAGGAAAGAAAAGCCTCTGCATAGAGGCAAACTGGAACTTCATTACTGTGGAATGGCTGAGCGTACACTGCTGCTCAGCACCAGTCCACAGGCAGTTGCAGAAGGTTTAACATTCCGGCTAGCACGTCAGGTGTTACCTAAACTAAAGGAGATGGGTTTGCAGCACTACTGTTTGTGCTCCTTGTCCAAGCTACGCTTACCTATTTGTGCGTTATCGTACAGAAGAAGGTCGTAAGCCCCTTGGAATCCAGTCCGATAGTTGGTTCTGTTGCCTTGATCCCACTGCACGACCACAGTCTTATCTGGAGTGGTTGGGCTGCCTGTCCGACCGATCTCAACCACAGTCCCAACATTCCCTTCGCCGCTGTCCTGGTTGCCCCACTTCCAGTCCACTCCACGAACTACCCGCATCCCAACCTGCATGCTGGCATAGGGGTCCACGTCCATCGATCTGCACAGCAACCCCTAAAATTCTTCCACGTATGGGCTCTTGGAGACTGGCAGTATCAGCAGCAACACATCCAGCAGCATCATCAGCATGTTTAGCACACCTAACAAGACAACACACATTAAGTGATCCTGCTCAACACATCACGTTTTTCCCCGGAATGACCTGGCTACAGAAGAGGCCTGACCTGCTGAGTAGATAAATCTGTACTTTATTGAAAACAGGGATCCTCACAGCTTTAGCACAGAGGGGATGGATATGCAAACCAGCCAGACTCCCAAGGCACAGAAGCATCTGCATAGTATCCAGAAGAGTTATTCTAGAGCACTGGGTATGAGGCAAAAGAACTAGGAAAGAAGTCTTCACAAAACTCCAGTACCAGCCCTTCATCACAAATTCAAGAATACGTGCAACAGCTACCAGAGGCACAATGGCAACAGAAACAAAAAAGTGCAGTAAATAGAGTTGAAAGAGATGACCAGAAAAACACCAGAAGCCCTATTTTAGTAATAAAAAGTGTCAGTATCGGTCTATTTTTCAGGAAGACTCTTCATATGCATCTTACCACACCAGTACTGCAGCACTGAATTTCACTTGCCCAGAAGGTCAGTTTTGGTTTCGATTTGGGGATACAGGAAGTTTTAAAGATGCATGAGAAAGAACGTCTGTTTTAGTTTTAAAAGTAATAGCAGCTTTTAAAATAGCGTCGTTGTCACGGAAATGTCAATCTTTTGCTGCTATTCATAGATGATCTTTAAGGTCTCTTCCAACTCAAGCCATTCGGTGATGTGAATGGCCAGAACACGGAAGGGTTATTGCTAACCTGCAATAAGCACTGCAGATGTTGGGCTGGGATCAGTAAAGCTTGGGATAGCCTTTCCAACCTTTGCCATGACTACTGGTAGACGAGGTGAGTACCACACAGGTGCAGCACATCCACAACTTCAAATTTAATCAATTGTCAAAGTCTGGTTTACCTCTTGGCCAGACCAAGGAGGCAGAGGAGCGTGGCTTCAATATTTAGGATGAAGCTGCTGCTTTGTCTTCTGAAAAAAATTTGAATGTAGGATCTTTTTATCTCTGGGCGTCCCTGAGCCTTTCTCTTCCCCTCAAGCTATACAGAACATCCAAAATTTGGAAAAAAACCAAACAGTAGATATTCCAAAAGTACAGCAAATTTTACTCCCTGCCATGACACAAGGCAGATTCAAGCGAGGCCAACAAACCTGGTCCAGCTGACACGCTAACAGGATGTGTCCTCAGACGGGGCAGAGGGAGCAGCTTTGTGCCGTCGTGTGACGTGTTGTTAACGCTATTCCCTACAATAAAGCAACTGAAACCAGAGGCCTAAAAATAAACTCTTCCTCTAGCCAACCATCCCCTTTTAAACGTATGGAGGAGTAGTCCGATGTAAAAATGGAGTTTCTAGCATGCAGAAAGAGCCTGATTTCTGTTCAGCTCTAGCATCGCTCTGGCTTCAGACTTCTCCTGCTGCGCATTGCTGTGACATCCAAACACCCGCCACATGACAGCAACATGAAGACCAAATGTCCTTGTGAACTTCAT
Organism: Apaloderma vittatum; assembly: GCF_000703405.1. Taxonomy (NCBI): domain Eukaryota; kingdom Metazoa; phylum Chordata; class Aves; order Trogoniformes; family Trogonidae; genus Apaloderma; species Apaloderma vittatum. The sequence continues at coordinate 8,679 of NW_009721777.1, read as the reverse complement.
GTCATCTTTCCTTCTAATCTTCACTGAAAGATGCCTTGGGCAACACTTTCATTTACGCTCCCTTTGTGGAGGTGGATGTAACATTGCTGAGTTTAAGGTGCGCTGGTGTTTATTGCCTTTATGAAAGCAGAAATTATCAAAAAGAACTAATATCCTTTTTCGAAAGCATTGCAGAGCCAAATGAGATTTCTACGATCCCCTCTTCCTCTAGATCACAGATGAACAAAAGGGACAATTTATTGTTTTAACTACGAGGCAGAACTGCTTTTTTAAAAGGCTGCTATCAGCCAGTCAAGACAGCCAAATCCACCACAAACAAATGGAAACCTCCCACGATACGAAGGTACAAAAGAAGCACAATTCAATTACTGCTACATGGCTTTTCCTTAAAAAACAAGCAACTCCCCTCCTGTTTCATTCAAGTGAACTAATGGAAGGTGGGGGAAGGTGGTTACAGCCAGGAAAAAGAACTGCAGGCTTGGAGAGGGAAATAACAAATACTATAGGTTTTTTTTAGACAAGGACACAGTGCTACTCCCCAACCTTGAGAGTTTTCTACTATTTGAGTGAACCTTTACCCCCTCCCGAGGAATGAATGAAAGAAACATCACAGCCTTCAGAACTCTCAGCATTTCAAGGAAGGCAACATCACTCCCGAAAATTATTCATAAAAGAATATTTCAAGCTGTGCCACATACCCAGAAAATTTAAGTCAGTGATCGCAGTTAAAGGAGGAGGATCCCTTGCTACCCAAAAACCAGCAGAGCAGGCTGACACACTGTATAACATGACATTTACTCAATAGAGCAGTCAAACAGCTGAGCATCAACCTCAGGTCAGAACTGCCTTGGTCCTAGAAATGCGTGACCTACATACAGGCAAATCCACGCTTTCTCTGTGCATGTTCCCCCTCCTTTTCTGACACGGATGCTACAGAGATCCCTTGTTCAAACTGCCAGTGAAATACACAAGTTACATGAAGATGCTTTGTACAAAGAGTCCAGGAGAAAGAAGTCATTGCGCTGTGAACGCATTTACGGATGCAGCCTGACAGGCCAACATCAGGTGCCTTGTCGCAGACCTGCCAAGAGACAGCAATCTCTGCCAGCACCACAGGTACCAAGTTGCAAAGACAAAAATCCACCTAAGCAGTAACCCAGATCCAGATGGGAGCAGACTTGTACTACTGCCACAGGCATTGAGCTCCCCTTGGTTTTGCAGGTCCCTAGGACTCACAAAGGGGCTGCACTTCTCCTCCTCCCACGGCTCTCGGAAGCTCTTGTAGTTCAACCGTGCAATTGTGATGCTGAGGACTAGTTAATGGAGCTGTGGGTGCTGCAGTGACCTTCACGCAAGCCCTCGCTCGCTGATCTGAAGGCTGTCTTCTTAACGCGGATGCTCCATTTTCCACGCAAGAAGGCACCAAACGCATTCTGCACTCCCAGCTAATCTGGAGGGGTGATGCATAACAAGAGAAAAGAACCATTCGAAATCTTTTAAGAGATGAATTACAATGCTCATGCAGCCTGAACCTTGCCAGAGATTAGCATTATTTACTTCCTAAGTGGAAACGTCTCACTCATTGGAGCAAACACTCCTCTGTTGATGCTGTCTGGGTCACAATTATCCCAGAGAAGGATAGGTACAGCTGCCAGAAACGATTCACAGAGAAAACATCAGTTTCCCACGAGAGTTTAAAGTAACTACGTACAAATAATCCATTATAAGACACAAGCATACTCCTGAATCCTGACCTAATGTTCTGACCTCACCTAGTATGACACAGGAAAGAATAGCCCAGGTGTAATCTATGAGTCCATTCTCAGGAAAACTGTAACACTTAACTGGAACAAAAGGAAAATAATTTACTGCCTTCAGTCCCCAACATTTTCGTTGCAGTCATTGTTGTAGCTTTCTGCCAAAATTCAAACTGCACTGTTGGTCGAAAGTACTCTAGAGACAACCTAGTATTTGCCTTCTAAGAGGCAAAGGTTGCTGCTCTACCAGAGAGACAGCAAACAGAACAGAACGCAGACTGACAAAATCAGCATACGTAACTTGGTTATCGTGTTATGTGAACAGCGTCGTAAACGGAGAAAGATGCAGGTGAATTTGTTTTCTTTTTTTTAAAGTAGCTTTTCCTTTTTTTCCCTTTACACGTATTTGGAGTTTGAACTGTCTTCTCAGGTGAACTACCCCATCTTAGAGACCTGTGCCAATCTTAAATGTGTTTCCTTAAGTGCTGTGGCAAATGCAAAGCACACGCTTTTGATAAAGAGCAGCACAAGCTGGTGGAGCTCAGACTTCGATATTCCTCTAGTTTCTGTGAACAGCTTGTGCCCTCCAGAGAACACCCAAGGGGCTCCCAGTTCTGCAGCGGTTTTGTGAATACCTAAATGCCCGGCCAACGCTTATCTACACAAATCAGTATCGTTCCCTACCTGCAAACCAGAAATAAATAGAATCCTAGAATGGCCTAGGCTGGAAGGGACCTTAGAGATCATTTAACCCAACCTCCCTGTCATGGGCAGGGACACCTCTCAACTAGATCAGGCAACACAAACACTTCTGTATTCTTTAATCATAGACAACAACTAGGATCCAATACCCCTCACCAAGGCTCAGAGCTGCTCAGCTAATTGCCAAAGTTACTATTCTCACCAATAAACTCAGACTTGCCCTCCCCTTTTCTCGCTCCTCAGCCATCAGTAAGAGCCCAGGAGAGCACAGCAGCAGACACGTGTGTGCTCTCACCAAGAGGATGTGGTGTCATTTCTCTCAACATTCATTCACAAACACTGGGCTTTAATGCTACCTCACAACACAGCACTAGTACAAGCCCCACTTCTTGACGTGGAAATACATTCAGTTGTTTATCGTTTTCTGCAACTCACTCCAGAGCCCTTGCTCATTCAAAGAGCAGCACTGTCCGTCCAGGTCTTGTTTAGCCACTGCAACTCAAAGCCTAGTTAAAAAAAGCCCACCAAAAGGACCTGCAGAATTGACTGGATAGTTTAATAATCTCCTGCAAACCTACAAAGTCTCGATGATACTTTGCTTCGCTTTTCCTTGTGCGGTCAGGATTTCCATTTAGTCTAAATTTTGCAAAATGACATCACTGACACAGAGAGGGAGAGGAGAGCAGATGATGTTTCCGTGGCTTAAATATCAATGGTAGATAAATGAAACCATTCTGCTGACAAATTATTCTCAGCAGAAAAAAAATAAATTAGAAATGGGGCAGCCACCACTGTTAAAACCAATCAATCAAGAAAAAGCCTGCATGAGGTTAAACCATGTCCATGCTCCATTCCTCACCTGCTCTCAAAGTATATTTAACTGCATTACATAAGCAGATGATTAATATGCTTTTGCTCAGGGATTAATATCTTGTCATTTCAGCTTCACAGTATAAGAGCAGGCACACACCCTGAAATACTGGGACACACAGTGAGGAAGTGCTAAAAATAACCAGCCAGGCCCTGTGCTTAAAGACCGTCCCATTGAGTGCATTTAATCTCTACAATCAACACTTGGCCTTTACAAATGCCAGCCCATTGATCTGTTTTGCCTGAACTGATTCTTACATCCAGCTTACACCACTTGTATCCTAGCTCCGAGTTGTTAGGTGAGAAGGGAACATCACCTTGGAGCTGTAGGAGCGATACTTTCGGTGATTATGTTGCACAAAAAGCTTGCTGTCTTCCAGAGCTACCAAATCAGAAATCAGCTGGCCTTGAACTGTAAATTCTCGCTTTATTCAAATTTCAGCCCACCTGTCATGCCAGTAGACACAGAAACACAAACCTGCTTCAAAACCCAAGCACTCATCTGCACAGCATCAATCCAAACGGGTTTCGCCACCAAGTTCTGCGGACCACAAAGGGATTTTTGTCAGCAACAAGTAACAAAGTAAGTTAAACAAAAAGCGATGGTATCTGCTGAGTGATCTACCAGGAGCAAACATATAGCACAGTATTTTTAATGAACCTGATCGAATAGACCCATGAAACAAACCAAATTGCGCAGTAGGTCAATATTTGCTTTAAGCCATACAAATGCAAACACAACGTTTGGGAAACACCAGCACTAAGCCAAAAATAAACAGCGCTCACGGGCTTCCAACAACAGAAGTTGTCGTATGTCAGGGTGTACTGGTTTGGGCTGGGACAGGGTTAATTTTCTTCACAGTAGCTTGCACAGTGCTCCCTTTTTTCGACCTGTGACCAGAACAATGTTGATAACACGCTGATGTCTGTTTTACACAATATCACAGCCTTTTCTGTTTCTCACACTGCCCCACCAGCGAGGGGGCTGGGGGTGCACGAGAATTTGGGAGAGGACACAGATCCTCCTGGGGTGGAAGTGAGCAAGAAGCTGTGTGGTGCTTAGCTGCCTAGCGGGTCCAGGTGTTCAAAATTCAGATTTACAAGTCAACATCCGTCAAACCCTACCAACAAGAAGTTCTCTCTCTCAGCTTCTACTAAACACAAAAACTTCAGGCTTTAAATTGCTGAGATCAGTGCTCATCTGCCCACTGGTGAATTAAGAGTGATTATAAGTGAAAGTTCACACTGGGCATCTCTCATATTACATCCCACAAGATAATTGCTCATGAGCCCGATGAAATTCCCTTCTGGCTTTTGATGAACTGTGTTCTCTCCAGGAGGGAGAAAAACAGCTCCAGCCATTTGCTTTAATTGGACCTGACAGCTTGCAGATTGCTGCCTCAAGCCTTGAAAAGCTCAGTAGCTGGAGCTGATAAGAATCCACTTTTTTCTCAACAGCAGATTTAAGACATCCCCATCCAAAAGCACACACAACCACCAGGAGATGTTGTTAAATAAAAAAAAAAAACATTAAAATCCCAGCAATTATTTGCTAGTTTGAATTAAGGTCTTTTTCACTTTATCTAGAAAAAAATAAAAATCAGAGAATGCTATTTTAACAACAAACACAAACTCACAAGCACTGCATTCAGTGACTTCCCCCATCTCCTGCCAAGAATCTCCATCACTTTTCTGGCCATTGGCATTAAAAGGTCGATGGTCAACCTGGCATCCCTCCAGGTGGCTAGCAGGTCTCTTTGTGCTCATTCAGAAAACAGACAAAAGTCACAATATATATTTTTTAAAAAATTATAGTTTAAGTCAAATACAACCCATCCATGGAAGCTAGAAAATCTCTATTACTCAACTAACAAGTTCAGCTAGGTTAAATCACCTAAAAGTTCATGATCCTCCAATTCACAATTGCCCTGTGCATCCAGAAAGGCAGTAAGTTTACCCACAAGTCATTCGAAATCAGAAGACTAACACTACTGGAGGGGTAAAAAATATGAAGAGAAATTAATACTGAAGTCCTGCTGGCAGACACGTGGCTGAATAGTGGAGAAAAGTCAGTACTGCGGGTCTGTGAAATGGCTCTTCACAGGTATTTAGACTCTGGTACCCTCAGCAGTGGTGATACAACAGGATTACAAAGTCATCTGAGTCAGGAATACGACTTCTACTTCTCAAAATGAAAAGTAGCTACTTCAGACTCTGTCATAGAGCAAGATGGAGCATAAAACCTCCTGAATCTCTGATGAGCCTTAACAGTTCATCCTACGAACTTTCAGAATCCCTTTTAGGCTTTCAGAACGGTCAACACTGCACTCCTGTCAGTTTTCGGCCTGGAACTTGACCTTTGTGTGCTCTGAAAGCAGATCAAAAGGTTTAAGTCTAATCTATCCTGACATGCCTTTGGCCAGAGAGACATCAGCTACGTAGGAGCTGAATGGAGTAGCTAGCTGCTGCCTTCCTGCCTGGTACTTAATGAAGGTTTGAGAGACAGCACGTATGCCAATTCACTTGCACGTTTGTACATTTTAAAGTACAGATGTTATCTTCCAGTTATGGATAGCTGGGTACTTTAAAGAGTGCAAGAACACTTTACAGATGGGAAATGGAGCCGTAGTTATATATGGAATTGGTGGCAGAGTCAGGAATAAAGCTGATATATCCTAGCTCCAAGTTCTGATCTCTTACAGCCTGGCCCACGGGGGTGGGGGAAAGAAAATATCAACTCACGATCTAGCATGCATCCTTGCATTCCTTGGGGTCACATCGAGGAATATGGATCGAAGTCTAAGATGAAGCCATGTACTTGTCCTGCTGGCACACATGTAACTTCACTGATGCCTTTTTCCACATACAGCCAGCCCAAATGCTAAAAGACTTGTTTCATATTGCTGGAAATTTCAAACACCACTACAGCTCTCATTAGAGAGGGAGCAGAAATATTTAAATTCTGTCAAGACTCCCAAGAAACAAGAGACTCCACTTCCTCATTCTCTGCTTAAGAAGAAAAGAGCATCCAACAATCTCTCCCCGATCAAAGCGTCTAGTGAGAGCGTACTGGAAGTTGCACTGGTCTCCCTCCGAGCACACTGCATTACAACACCCCGGCCCCTGCAGAATTACCCTTGATAAACCACAAATCATAATCCTTGAAAAACGACTAGGACTCAGGTAGTCTGCTCACCAGGCTTTGCATTCTATTCCTGGATCCCTGGAAAACAGCAACTCGGAATGAAAGTGTACGATCAGTACTGTCGCAAGTAGCATGGTTACATTCAGCATGACCCCGAATCCTGCCAGAGCCAGGAGCAGTTCTGTATCCGAGACGATGAGCAAGGCAAACAGATTTGATGGGAACAGGCAGGCAGGAGCAACGTGACCTAGGAGAGCTTGATCATCAAGCCTTGGAGAAAGCCTTCAACTTCAGGAGAACCATAGGCAACCAAGACCAGTTTCTGCACGCAACCAACACTAATGTTACGTGAACGCAAGGCAAGAGATGAGCTTGTTTTGGAAATAACTGTCACATGAAGCACCCATGGTGGTCATGTAGCCACACACTTGTTGATCAAAGTAGCTTAAAAAGTTATGAATGCACTCCCTTCCACGTAAAAGTTGGAGGTAATCGCAACCACCATACCTCCACAGTTTTTGCAGCTTCCAAGAGATCTGTCAAAAGCTTTAGTGGCAAGAGGCTACGCATGCGCTCCCAATTCCTCCAAACAATCCCAGCAGTGGATTAGCAGCCACTGCCGACCAAAGCAGGAAAACAGATTCTCTGTCCACTCACTCAGCACAGGATTTTCCACAGTCACAGAGCTTCAACCATGCATTCAAAATAAACACCAAAACATAGGAAGCTATACAGCAATGCTGTAATAAGCAGAGAATTAAGCCAACCCAAATATCATATGATTATGAAGATTTTTCTCATGTCAGTGACTCAGAGAGGCATGCTCTGCAAAGAGAAAGAGATGGGAAACATATTTACCTTTTTGAAGCCTAAAAAGAGAATAATTACTCAAGAAAACAGAACCGCTGGTGATGCTTTTAGATGACAACTAGGTAACTGTTTGTTAATATGCTGCAGGCACGCTTGCCAGTTCTTGATGAACTCATGTCCCTCCACCACAAAAATAGACAAGATTAGTATGGAAAACAGGCACGAGGCACTGAAGATACACCAGTGACAGAGCTGGGACTACACTTTGAGTCACCTAACATCCGATCTCCTGCCCTGGTAGTTGGGTACCTTACGGAAGAACTTTTTAAAGCAAACCGTCACTTGCCCAGTGGAAGTTAGCTGCTCCAAATACAAACCGAGACACACACAGCTCAGAGCTGAAAGCAAAGCTCAAGATATGGCAAGAACTTATCTAGCTCTGCCAAGGCTACTGAAGAGAATCTTTCTGATTTCTGTTATCAACATGACATATAACATCATTCCAACCTCAACAGTGTGGGTTATTTACAATAACTGCATCCCTCGACAATTCACTCATCTATAACCTGAAACCACAGACAAAAATAATCAACAGGTAATCAAGTACGGAGGAGGAACCTAGGAGGATGAACAAGTGCATTGTTCTTCATAGGGAGTAGTTTCAGGAAACCAAGGAGCCATTAAACAGAGGAGGAATAAGAATGGTATCCCATTTGAGCCAAATAAACTCCTTCTATAGCAACAGAGAAGTGCAGAGCATGTAATGAGGCTCTTAGCCAAAAAAGAGAGAAGGTTGAGACGTAAAGCCAAGCTCAAGTGACCTCCATGAAGGTGAGCCAGAGCTCACTTGTTTCGAAGTGAGGCAGAAATCAGAATTTGTTACATCCATAAAGTAAGTTCTGAGGTTGAGTGTCTGCAGAGAAACCAGAACAAAGGTATGTCGTGTTTCCAATGGAGCTGTTCCACCTCCCCTAGGTGTAACTCAGACTCTTGTTTTCATGGCTCTTTCTCAGTTCACGAAAGCTACAAATACCTTAGAAACACTGGAGAGAAAAAGCCACACGTGCCTCCGTTCCGAGTTATATTCAGCACACAGCACACGCTCCAGTGTGATACAAAATGCCCCGTAGGAATCGCTGCCCACATTTCACCACCCGGCTCTCCCCTCAGCAAGGAAGGACTTACCTGCAGTACCTGTTTCAGAACAGGAAAACAGGATGCACGCTCACATCCTTGAGGACAGCCAGAAGAAAAGAAATAAAAAATGGAGCAGGAGCAAGCGGACGTGCCCAACTACGGACCCAATCCTGACTAAACGTGGCAGAAAGAGCGGACCTATGCCCAGCTTAGCCCAGGGAAGAAAAAGGGAATAAAACCGGCCCGTACCTGAGGGAG
>NW_009721776.1:0-445 GCF_000703405.1 Apaloderma vittatum | reverse complement strand
TATTAAAAATTCTGCTGAATTGCAGAAGGCAGGAAAATGGTGAGGAAGTCAATGAGTTCAAAACCAACCAATGTATCAATCTGTTGAAAATAAGCTTGCTGATTTTCCTTGTAGATACCTCCAGTTACGGTGTAAAGAGTTAAAAAAACCACAAACCCAGAAAAAATATTAAAAAAAAAAGGAATTGCAAGTTAGGGTTTAATTCAATCTAACATACCTGTACAAAACATTTCTTTATAAATTACTTAAATGAGATTAAGTAGTGCTGAAAAAATTTTCTAGTGCAAGAGCTTTCTATTGACAGGACTGAAGTTACAAAACCTGAACATTTTCTCACAAAAATCTGGTGAAATACTATTAAGAACATTTAAAGAATTAGGTAAATCTGAATTAAACCCTGAGCTGACTGACATAAGTAACTCATGATATAAAGGGGACTGGGCCC
>NW_009721775.1:0-4360 GCF_000703405.1 Apaloderma vittatum | reverse complement strand
GACATGCTGCTCTGTGGCATCGGAGCACTCAAGTCATCATCCCCTTCCTCCTCTTTGCACATGCCTGGGTTCTTTCACTCTTCCTGGGAACCCATGGCTCAGCACAGTTTCCCCTCCCTTTCTCTGCCCAGACTTGGCCATTGACGTCCCTGGACATGGGAAGGTGGTGATTGACATTGGCTATGGAGGCGCTTTCTATGCCTTCCTCAGTGCTGAGCAGCTGGGCCTTGATGTGTGCTCTTCAAAGACCAGAGACCTTGTCAGTGCAGCAAGTGCGGTGACAGAAGCGGTGAAGAAACAGGTATGGCACAACACTTTGGTACCCTGGCATGTTCCCTTTGGGAACAGCAGACTGGGGCCCTGTATTCCCCCAAGATGCTCAGGACAGGAAGGAGTTCCATCCTTTCAGCCCTGTGTTGAATTTCAGAGTCCTCCTTCAGCCTCACAAGGATGCGAGAAGGAGCTCTCCTCCCTGCTGCTGCATCCATCTCTGTTACTGGAGAAGCAGAGGTGGAAACACAGCAGTGTGGCCTCATCCCCGTCTTCTGGTCTCTCAAGGGAGCTGTATGCACGACCTGCTGACCGTCCAGCATATGCTGATGAACCTGTCTGTGCTTTTCCCAGTTCAAGCTTCATCACCCTGAAAGTGAAGACCTGGCTTTCCTCTACGGCACCATACTGACAGATGGGAAAGATGCCTTTAGTGAGGAGCCCACCACCAACATCTGTGTGTTTGCAGATGAACAGGTACAGAAACAGGCTTTTCTCAGGCACATGAGACACCACCTTTTCCCCTTCTTACGTTCACTGCAAGAGTCTGTTGTGCGGCTTCTCCTTTGGGGCAGCGATGATGGCTTTGTTACAGTGATACCTCCGAAGAGCTCAGTGTCTGTGCTGGTTTAGTTCCTAATGACAGAAATACTTTTGCACGTCTTAGATGTCGGCAGTTTTAAAAAGGTTTATACGCATATCCTGTTGGTAGGAATTTCCCAGGAGTTCAGAGGCTGAGGGATCCCAGAATAGTGCATGTCCTCAAAGTCCTAATCTAGGGAACAGTTGCTGGGAATGAACAGAGGAAAAGAGAAAATAGGAGGTGTAAACTTCTTTGTCTGCTGTGGATAAGGTATCGCATAAATAGCAGAGGGAGTTTTGGTTGGACTTACCAGCAGTGAACTGTGGAGCGCTGGGACAGATCGCCTCTGAAACTGGCCGATGCTGTGGTTTTGGAGGTTTTAAAAACCGGGCTGGCCAGCAGCACTCTGAACGTAAAGAGAACTGATCATACCCTGACATGTGAGAATGGGGAAGGTGGCTCCATCTTTTTGCGATGATTCTGGGGAGCTTTCAAATGCTCTCTGAATAGCCTCAATGTCTATTAGATCATTCATCCCTACAAGTTGGCCAGAGCTAAGCACAATCCAAAAGCACTGCAAAGCTGCTTATTTTGTCTTCTCATTTATGATGTATCCTGATTCTGTACAAAACCCTGGACTAGAGGCTTTTTCCCTGAGTGCAGTATAAAGGCAGCAAGGAGAACTGAGGGGAGCAATATTGTTTTCTATTAAACCCCAAAATACTAGAGCTTGTTTACTTTCTCTTCTGAATATAGGTTGACCGAAGTCCGACAGGTTCGGGTGTGACAGCTCGCATCGCCTTGCAGTACCATAAGGGACTCATCCAGCTGAACCAGACCAGAACCTTTCGGAGCAGCACCACGGGGTCCTTGTTCACCGGGAAGGCAGTGAAGGCAAGTGGCTTGTGCTGGACTTCGTCTTGAGCACTGCTGGAAAAGTGCTGTTGCCTTGGCTCAGTGGAGAAGCAGAAAAGCCTTTTCTGTGCCTGGGGAAGGGAGTATGGAAGGAGGGAAGTGCCTGAGGGTCTTTCCTTCCCGCAGGCGTCATGCTTCAAGATTTTTTTCTTAGAGAAATAAGGAACAATATGACCTTGTTCTGTTGAATGGCTTCCCTGCAAATCCTCTGTTGGCCATCAGGAGAGGACTGGGATGAGAGATATCTCCCATGAGAAATCAGTCTGGTCCAATCTCAGTGGCAGCTAAGGGTGGATTCCTGGTTTAGTCCCTTCTTCCCTTCTCAGAGATTTAAGTGCATTGAGCAGAGATATGGAAGCTGGGTCTGTGCATCTGGGTTTCCAGGCTCCAGGGCATCTGGTAGCATGTGGCTCTGAAGGTTTGGACATGCCCCAGGGAGCTCTCAGTCTTTGGGTGCAAGCAGCCACGAGCTTGTTGGCCTCATTTGAGGCAAACTCAGGCTGTGGCAGTGCAGGGGCTCACGAGCTCAGAGCAGGGGCAAGCCATAGCTGTGCAGGAGCTCGTGCAGGCAAGGTGAGGCAGTGAAAGGGTGACTGCCCACTTTGGGAGGTACCTGGGCAGAGCAGAGTGCTCAGTGAGGGGTGTCTGCGTAAGTGCCAGGCAGCACTGGCATTGTGTCAGGGTAGGAGAGCAGAGAACCTCCTGTCACCTCTGTCTTGATCCTAATCCCTCTGCAGGAAGCCAAGTTTGGAGACTACAATGCTGTCGTCGTGGAAGTCTCAGGAGAAGCCTTTTACACCGGTACAGCCACCTTCACTGTCGAAGAGGAGGACCCGCTGAAATACGGCTTCTTCTTCAAGTGATCTGAGCCACTGGGCTGTGGCAGTCTCACTGATGGTGCTGTGCTTCTCCTGCCCACGCATTTCTGTTCTGCTTCTCCACACAGCTCATTGCAATATGCCAGAGAAACAGGAAGAGCGATTGGTGGTGTGACAGCATCTGCTGTGTTTCAGGATAACAGGCTGTGTTCCCCTGTTGTGATAAGCATATTGGGTACAATGTGATTAGCACGTATGGGCTGCTCTGAGAAGCCATAATCTTTTTCTTCTTCTTTTTCTTAATAATCATAGAAAACGGAGCTGATTTTGGAGAGCTATCTTCAAATTTATGTGCCTTCTGCAAATGACTGATTTCAAAGCCAGATTCCTATTAAACAACAACTGAAAACACTGCCTTTCTGCTCTTGTTTTCACCCCCAGAGCTCATTTTCAGGACTCTACTGAGTGTGTCGCAACCGTTGGTTTGAATTGCTTGCTCTTCCTCAATGCCTCCTACTTAGCTGGAGGTGCTGCTCTGTCTCATGCCCCAGCTTTTTTCAGGCACCTCCTTCTGCACTGCACTGGATGCAGGTATTTGCTCTGAATTTGCTACCATACAGCTCTTTTTGCATGTCTGCTACTATACAGTCCACGCTGCTTCCCTAAACCTTCCTCTCTTGCTTATCTTGGACCTTTGGCTTCAAATACCCCATGGTTAACTTTCAACAGGAGCAGCTGTATTCAAAGGTCTGAGCCATTATGACCTTTGATTAGTAATGATTTACTGAAGATTTTGGCTCAGCCCAGGGGGCAGCTTGCAGAGCAGAAGGCAGTCAATGCTTGCTTTGCCAGAGCACCCTGAGGGAGAATTGCAGGTGGAAAAACCAATCCAAGCCCTGGGCTGTAGGCAAGTATTTGCAGTGGCTGAAGCAGGGCTCTGGACCACTTGTGGCCTGTAATTTCCACTGTGTCTCTGGACAAAATGGTGTTTCTTCATTGAAGACACTCATGGGAGTGGATCTTGTTAAAATGAGACATGAAAATGAGAATGATCATGTCTCAGTAGGTCATGCAGCAGGAGGGAGCGAGTCCTACTGAAGACCTTGGAAAAGGCTGGCATAGAAAGGCCTGAGAAGAATTTCTTCTGTCAACATGAAAATTATGACTTTGGAATAGGAAGACACAAAAATACCTTTGTTCAGAGAATGGCTGCACTGTCAACAAGTTTTTTAGGCCGCTGTCCGGCGCTCTTTCTCCTGTAAACTCCCTGCACAGCCTCTGGTCTGAGGGAGCGAGAAGCGACACATACACCCCTCATGCACAAACTCTTCATGTTTCCAGCTTCTGGGGGTCTCCCTTGTGATCAGCCCCGCAGCCTGGCGCCTGGGGGAGAACTGGGGCACAAGTTACGAGGCCTAGCACAGGAAGGCTGGAAGCTCCTCAGCCATTCATGGGCTTGCAGCTTCACTGTATTCACTATCCCCACCCCTACGAAATTTTTCACGTGGGGACAGGCAGCTCCGGGGAGGGACAGGGTCCTGCAGCCCAGGCGGGTCCCCAGCCTGACCCCTCCCCCCTCCTCAGCGTGTGAGACCCCCCTTAGCCCGGAGAGTGTGTGTGGGGGGGACGGGGTCGTGGCTTCCCACCACGAAGTGTCTGGGAGGAGCTGGCCCCTGCCCCTTCGTGATGGGAGAGGGGCTGTGGGGGAAATGGGCTTTGAGCAAAGAGGGGCCGTGAGAGGAGAGGGCAGCGAGGGGGCTGTGAGGGGAAAGGG
>NW_009721774.1:1841-2097 GCF_000703405.1 Apaloderma vittatum | reverse complement strand
CCCCACCACAGAGGATGGGGCAGGTTGCACCAGCGGAGGTAAATCTGTCCCTTGGTGCCCGCCATGGGGTAAGGCATGTCTCCAGCCCCAGCAGCCAGATCCCTGCACCTCCTAGGGGGTGTCAAGGGGTGAGCCAGGGCTACTGGTGGTCCCAGGTGCCCCCGGGGAAACTGAGGCATGATGGGGGGGAAGCAGAGGCAGCGGGAGGAGGCATAATGAGCCGGTTTTTCAGGTGGGGCTGGGCACAGGGATGCTT
>NW_009721774.1:1210-1809 GCF_000703405.1 Apaloderma vittatum | reverse complement strand
TCCGGGCCAGGGCTGCCTGCAGCCGTGACTCACCCCTGCACCAGTGCCCCAGCTCCTCTGGTTACAGGCACGGATGGGATTGCCTTAATGGGGCACGGTGGTGGCAGGGCTGGTGTGGCCTGGGAGGGGCACCCCTCGGACTGGACACCAGCCCACAGGCTTCTCCAGCATCCCTGTGCTCTGCAGCTCCACCTGCCCCAAGCAGTGAATCCTCCATACCACGTCCCAGCCAGCAACACTGCTTGTACTGGGCTGATACTGGTCCCAGAATAGGTCCCCCACCATGGATTTAACCCTGTGTACCCCACCACCTGCCCCAGTTCCTGGGTAGCAGAGCTCCCTAGCCCCACACCAGCGCTTGGCCAGGGGGCCGGCTTATCATTCTGGAACATGGCAAAATAATTAAAGACTCCTCCATTTCCCCTTGCTCATTTGTGCTCCTTCAGCTTGGATTAATGGGTCTCCTCTCCCCAGCACAGACTCATCCCTTATTCCTAATAGCCCATAAATCCTGGCCCCAAAATAACCCCAGCTTTTGCCTGAACCTGCTGAAATATTTATTCTCTCCCCACAGCCGCCCCCTGCACTGTCCCCTCTCC
>NW_009721774.1:462-1017 GCF_000703405.1 Apaloderma vittatum | reverse complement strand
GGTCCCCTGCTCCAGAGCATCCTCTGGGCTGGTACCCTGCTCCAGAACACCCTTTGAGCTGGTTCCCTGCTCCAGAGCATCCTCTGGACTGATACCTTGCTCCAGAGCATCCCCATAGCTGGTACCCTGCTCCAGAGCATCCCCTGAGCTGGTTCCCTGCTCCAGAGCATCCCCTGAGCTGGTACCCTGCTCCCACCCTGCCTGTCACTCCCTGCTCCCATGGAGTTGACACCTAACTTGTCTGTGGGGTCTCTGCGGGGTTCCCTGTGGATCTCAAGCTGGCTGCAGGAGAAAAGGCTGGAAGGCAAGGGAGGAGGCTGCTGTCTCTGCTGGCTGGAAACCCTTTGCTTTCCAGATCGCAAGCTGTGGAAGGGAGAAGCTCAGGAAGAGCAGGACCTGCTCTTCCCAGCCCAAAGCAGAGCAGGCTGTAGGCTGACACCAAAACCCTGCCCTGTCTTGCCAGCTCAAGGCACAGTCCCCAAGGAAAACAGAGAAAACCTGATGTTTCTCATCATCATCCCCGAGGCTGCAGCCTCCAGAGCCACTCCTAGCCAC
>NW_009721774.1:0-337 GCF_000703405.1 Apaloderma vittatum | reverse complement strand
CCTCCTGCTCCCAGCAGGACTTGGGCATTGCCCATCTGGCCCGGAGGCAGGACGCAAGGTGGGAGGTGATGGTGGCAGCAGCGGGAGGGGGTGAGGAGGTGGAGGGGTGGGCAGCCGAGCATGCAGGACCTGAGAACCCAGTAAAAGGAGCGGTTTTATTCACACGCCACCTCCCTGCCTGCCCCCAGGGTCTCAGCAAACCTACGTCCAACCATGCTGCCATGGCCCGCCTGGGAGAGGCTTCCGTGCCTCAGTTTCCCCGTTGCTGGGGAAATTGCCCCATCCCAAGCCTGGTCTTGCCACTGGAGGTGGGCAAGGGTCCAAGCTTGGCTCTCAA
>NW_009721773.1:1967-2427 GCF_000703405.1 Apaloderma vittatum | reverse complement strand
TCCTGCAAGAACCTCTGAGCCCCTCAAAGTATCTGAAGCACTCATGAGGGCATCACCCCAGGGGTTTTTTGACCCTCAAAGCTTTGAGAGTCACCCCAGGGCAGGGTCCTTCTCCACAGCTCACCCAGCCAGATGTTTGCCCCTGATCTTGTGCCTCCTCCCACCGTGTCCCCCAGGCTGGAGGGTCCCTGATGTGGCGCTTCCCGCAAATTCCTGCAGCACCCAGACCTGCTGAGGGGTCCAGCCGGGCGGCACGGGCTGGAGATGGGGACCAGGAGGAGGCTGATGTCATTTTTGGATGCGACCAGCTAGACCAAAGCTGTTCTAAGAAAGCTCCATTTAACAACTGGCAGAAAGGGGGACGACATGAGATAGCGAGCTGCAGGGCCTGGAAGGAGATCCGAGCCGCGATTTGTGGTTCAGAGCTGCGGGGTGGCCATGTGCCGCAGGAGTGAGGGCG
>NW_009721773.1:0-1807 GCF_000703405.1 Apaloderma vittatum | reverse complement strand
CCCGCCCGGGGCTCGCAGCTTTGGGGTGCCAGGTGGCATCGATTTCGGGGACGTTCCTTTTCCCTGCCAGGCTCCAGACCCGGAGAGCTGGTGACAGTTTGATGCGACAAGCCTGGCGCGGAAGGACGGGCTGCTCTGGAGCATGGCGTCCCGCGGCGCCGTGCCGTGCCTGGCACATGGCAGGTCCCGGCGGCGGGGACAGCAATGCTTTGGAAGTGCCCCATTTCATGGGGGTGACTGGGAAGGCACCCTGGAAAAATGTTTGGCCTCCCAGCTCTGCCCAGGCAGGAGCCCTGAGGCCATGGTGATGGGCTGAGGGACGTGGCGATGGTATCTGGGATCACCCCTGGAGAAGGACCTGGCCTCAAGCAGGCAGAGGGAAATCCTTTGAGAAGGAGCAGGAGAGGGCAGCCCCTCCATGTTCGGCAGCCTCTGCCCTCGCTCCCAGGCTCCTGCCTGCCCGGCCAAGCCTGGGGTATGGGATCCAGATGCTGGAAGAGGACAGTGCGGTCGATGCAACCTCCCAGACAACCCCCAACCCGGGTGAAGGCGGCGGGGACCCGACCGTGTGATGAGAGATTTGTGCCACCACTTCTGAGCCGTCCCTGGGCAGCTGGAAAAGGGAGAAAGCATCCGCGCTTGGCACAAAAAAAAAAAAAATATCCCCCCTCGCGCTGCTTGTAAATCTGCCTTGTGTGTCTCGCCACGCTCGCCAGACGCTTTGGTGTTCGTGCCGTTGCCCTCTCCTTGGTGGGTGGCAACTGTCTGGGAGATCAGAGCCGAAAAACCAGAGACCGGGGCAGGAAAAGAACTGGAGGGTTCGGAAAAGATCGGTGGCAACAGCGCTGCCTCTATCCCTCCCCGGTGTCACCCAGTTTGGGGTCAAAAGAGCAGTTTTTGGGGCAACCATCGTATGAATTCCCTTTCACGGGTCGAGCCAGTGGGATGTTTCTGCATCCCAGGGGGTTTGGGATGGATCTTGCTGCCCGGCAGATGAGGGAGCTCTCCTCTTTTTGTTTTTTTTTTACTATTCCAGAGAAAAACGAGCCCAAAAATAAAGGCAAAAAGCGACAGAAGAAGCCGAAGACAGAACCACATGTGGGGACTTAGCTGAACCAGCATGGAAAACGGGGCAGCGTGGGGGGGGGCGATCGGCACGGAGGGCCCCTGGTCGTCTTTTTTTCCCCCCCCCGCCCCAGCTTCATCCCCGCTCCCCATTTTTCCATACACACACACAAAAAAAAATTGCACAATTTTCTCTTCTCTGCCCCCCCTCCCCTTTCCCCTTTTCTTTGGAGACGATTTATGGCCTGTAAAACATTTCCTTTTCAGAAAAAATCTAATTTACAGTGTCCAAAGCGATGCCCTGGGGCTTGACGGCAAGGGGCTGCCTCTTTTATTTTGCTTTTTTTTTTCCCCTCCCTCCCCTGCCTTCTTGGTTCCTTTCCTCCAGACAGATGGGATGGGGTTGGACCCTTGGGTACCGTCACCCAAAAGTGGGAGATGCTCTTTTGCTGTGATTGCAGACGGGTGTTGCTGATCCTTCATCCTCAACCACTGAGCAGTGGGACCCCCAAATTGGGCCCCCCCATGTTGAGACTCCACTGGGGACCACTCGGCTGCTCACGGCATCCCCATTGGCACAACCATGGGCCAAATCCTGCCATCCTCAAGCTTGAAGCAAGAATTTGGGGAATGGTCCTACGTTTGGTCCAGGATGGGGGATGCACACCCCACAGAGAGCCCAAGTAGGGGCTCCTCCTGCATCCCCCCAGCGCTGGGAACAGCCTCCCAAAACCCTCTCCCA
>NW_009721772.1:9401-12553 GCF_000703405.1 Apaloderma vittatum | reverse complement strand
AACTAGAAAAGGGTAGAATCAGATTAGACATTAGGAAGAAGTTCAGGACTATGAGGGTGATGAGACACTGGCATAGGCTGCCCAGAGAAGCTGTGGATGCCCCATCCCCGGAAGGTCATCTCCCGGGAATTGTTCCAGGCCAGGTTGGACGGGGCTTTGAGCAACCTGATCTGGTGGGAGGTGTCCCTGCCCATGGCAGGGGGGTTGGAATGAGATGATCTTGAAGGTCCCTTCCTATCCAGACCATTCTGTGATATGACTCGATGAGCTTTAAGGACCCTTCCAACCCAAACCGTTCTATGATTCTGTTGGTGTGGGTGTCAGTGGGCTAGGGGTGTTGGAAAGGATGGGACTACTGGTCTAGAGAGCAGAGGGGGAGAGGTGCCTGGGGAAAGGATGCAGGGGAGACTAGGAACTGCTGATACTGGTGTTAGTTTGGAGAGAAAGATGCTTGTGGGTGTTAGGATTGGGAGGAGGATGTGGGAGACTTCTCACGCTGAGGTGCAGGTAGCAGGAGCTGGTGGTTCTGAGCCTGGGGGGTGGCAGGGAAGCTGTTGGGGTGGTAGGTGTGTGAACTGGGGAGGAAGATTCCTAGGGTGATGTAGATTTTGGGAGTCAGAGAATGGTGGAGGAGTTCTGGGTTCTGAGGTTAGGGTGCTTGTACCAGAAGTGGGTAGTACTGTAGAGGAGCAGGAAGTGCCCCTCTGGTTGCTGTGGGAGACTGGGAAGAGCAGATGACTTGAGGCTTGGGGGACCAGGTGTACTGGGAATGCTGAAGCTTGAAGATGTTGGGGAAGGCCTGGGAGCTGGACCCGGCAGGTAGGCTTTACCCCCTGCTCTCTTCTTGTTCCCTCCCCAGATTGCAAAGGAGGTGGCAAAGCTGCTGGAGATGAAGGCACAGCTGGGAGGAGATGAGGGGAAACACAAGTTTGTGCTCAAGACTCCAAAGGTACCTTCTCCTTGCACACACGCTCGTGTGCCTCTCTGTGTGCATGACCTGATCCCACTCATACACACTGCACCCCCTACACAGCTGAGGGTGCAGAATCTCACCACAGACTTGCCTGTTTTTTTTCCTATTTCTGTTGCCCTTTTGATTTTTAGCAGCAGGAAAGACATGGACAAAAACATCCCTGGCAGCATCCGATGCAGATATCCTACTGACTTAAAGACTTTCTGGTGCTTTGGTTACCCTAGCTGACATGGTCAGGAAATTAAATTCCCTTTTGGTCAACCTTTATTGTAGCTGCCCAGCATGAGAGCTCTCATATCTGCTTGCATTGCACTCTTTGAAGTAAGGTCATGGCCTGTGTCACCCTGATGAGTTTAGGGCTAGGACTTTTCACCACTGGTACCTGCAGATATTTGCTCTCGTGCATCAAGGATCCTCATGCTTGTCCTGTTCCCTGAACAGGGTGGATGGAGCTGCTGGTGGGTTGGGTGAGCAGGGAGTGCAGCTCTGCTGGTGCAAGACTTGTTGTGGGGAATTTTTTTGTAACCTGAATGTTTCCTCACTAGCAGCTTCCACGCTGTGGTGTGCAGAGAGTTACGAGTGTTGCTCACCAATAAAACAGGTTATATTAATACTTAGGAAGTACCTCAAAACTGTCCTGCTTGTCCATTTGCTTCATATGTTTTGATAAATGTAATTGTGATGTGAGACCTGAGTGGAAGGACATTCCACTATTTAAAAGTGTGCAGAAAGGATTTTGTTGCTCTGAGTGCCATGGAAGCACAGCTTGGGTGTCCAGCCTATCTCAGCCACGTCAGTGTACTGCTGAGAGCTGCTCTTCACTGTGCAACCTGCAGGTGGGGTATTAAGAAGTGCCTGCTCTCTCTGCTTCCTCCTGCCTAACTGCCAGTCCCCAGAAAATAAAAGTTGGTCTAGTTAATTGATTTATGTGCTGCTGAGAGCCAAAAGGTGGTCATCCAAATAATTCAGTGACTCTTAACAGCGAATAAATTAAAAGGGAGCACATCCCAGTGAACAGTAAATAGACAATTCACAGGTATTGTACCTTGAAAAGATGATTTCTCCCTATGTGTGTTTGGAAATTGTAGACCTGCTGGTTCTTTCGCAGCTTCTCAGCGTCCCTGTCCTCTGATTCCACCTCTTGGGCTGGCTCGTTGTGTGGGTGTCTGGCTACTCTGTCAGAATCAGAGCTCCGGACAGGTCCTGGCTGTGCCATCATGCCCAAAAGCACTGAACTCTGACTGCTGGATCTGTGTTAGCTCCTTTGCTTCCTGCATTGTGAAACTCCTGCCTTAGGTTTAATTGTGTAGATCACAGCAGATTGTGTCCAAGCTGCAGCCTGATGTTTCCCAGTGGGTTTTCATTCCACTTTTACCACCTCACCTGATAGCTGGTGTCTGAATCTGATCTCTCTGCTTTTTTTTAGCTAGGTGATTGCTTCTTCAGGTTGCCTCTTGCATGTGTCTCCACCTCATGCCCCAAACCCAACGTGTCCCTTGCTCTTCCTTATCTCGCCCCAGGGCACGCGAGACTACAGCCCCAAGCAGATGGCCATTCGAGAGAGAGTCTTTGATGCCATCATCACCTGCTTCAAGCGCCACGGAGCGGAAGTCATTGACACACCGGTGTTTGAGTTGAAGGTGAGTGAGGACACAGGAGCTCAGGGAGCTGGTGAGGATCCTGCCTTTTGAGAGTTTGCAATGTGTTGAAGGCTGAGTTTTCTTCTTGCATCTGCTACATGTCCTCCCTTTCTCTCCTTGTTTTCTGCGTGCTCTAGGGCTGATCCCTTGTTACTGAAGATGCTGTTTGTTCGTGTGTCCTTTTGTTGTAGGAGACGCTGACAGGAAAATACGGTGAAGACTCGAAGCTCATCTACGATCTGAAAGATCAAGGAGGGGAGCTGCTGTCCCTGCGCTATGACCTGACAGTATCCTACCACTGATGAGGGGTTTTTTCACCTTCACTGCCCTTCTTTTTGGGGCAGTGCTGTGCGGAGGGCAAGGGAGGAGGCGGAAGGACAGCGTGTTGGCCCTGACCCCATACTGATGGGGAGAGCGTGAGCAGGCAGCGTAGCTGAGTGGGTGCAGAGCCATTGCTCAGTAATTTACTGTCCGTTGCTTCTGTTCGGCGAAGTGACACTTGTATGTGGAGGCAAGATCTGTGTCGAGCGGGGCTTTTC
>NW_009721772.1:4198-9370 GCF_000703405.1 Apaloderma vittatum | reverse complement strand
GGATACCCAGACTCAGCTGCTGCCATACACAGCCTGAGATCCTACCAGAGGTGGGGCTGGAAGATGCCTGCAGGGACATTTAACGGCAGCACGAGCGGTCTCTTAGTGCTTGCTTTGCCCTAAACTGCACTGAGTGTTGTGGGGAGATAGTGAGGACCTGGCACTGCCTGTGACTGATAACTGAGTGGGGTGATCCCTCCCCGTTCCTGTCCTTAACCCTTCTGTCCCAGGTGCCCTTCGCTCGCTATTTGGCGATGAACAAGATCACCAACATTAAGCGCTACCACATTGCTAAGGTCTACAGGCGGGACAACCCGGCCATGACCAGGGGCCGCTACAGGGAGTTCTACCAGTGTGTGAGTCTGGCCCTTGGCAGGGACGCTGCCTAGTGAGGCCATAGGCTGGGCAGTGCTTGCAGGGATGTAGCCCTGTAGCAGGGCTAAAGGGTGCGTTAACCTGCAGCGGTCTTCCCCGGGGCTGTGGAAAGCTCAGGAGGATCCATTGATCTCCTCAGGGTGCCTTTATGGGTGTGAAAAACAGCTTGAGAGTGAGGAGAGTGGTTGGGACGTGGGGAACTTTGTAATACAGCACCCGGGTACCTGGGCTGATTCACAATGTTGGAGGAGGACAGCTCCGTGCTCCATCCCTTGCTCCCCTCTGGCAGAGCAGGGAGAATTTCCTTCTGACCCCAAATCTGGCAGCATTTGAACTCCAGGGTGAGTTGGCAGGATACAAGGGAATGACCTGGCCATAGCATACGCTACTTCGATCCCAGGCTTAGTCAATTTTCATTTCAAAGGAAGGTAAAAACCCTGAGGCCAAATTGCAGAACAAGTAAGAAAGCAATTTCTTTTGTGGCTTTCTCAGACTAGTGTGGTAGCCCTGAGGAATGGCTTTGTTCTGCTGCACAAACCCAGTCCTCAGGACCTCATATTGAAAACAAATTCCTGTTCAAGAATATTCTTGTTTCATCGTACAACTGCTGTGGATACTTCCCAGCTCCAGCTCAGTGAATTCCCATTTCCAGACAACCTGGGGATTTTCCCCATTGTCCCATCTGAAATTCCAAGATCATACTCATAGGACAGCTAGAAATAGTCATGTCTGATAGTTTACTTCTTGTGCTGGTGCAGCTCTTTAACTGGTAGCTGTCATCCCTTAATATGAGTTCTTTCCCAGAGAAACATTTGGGAAATATTTAGAGAAATCTTCACCTCCTTAGGCCAAGCTCTGTTACCTTCTCTCCCTGGAGATGCTTTGCTCAGCCTAGAAGCTTTTTCTGCATCTTAAATACAGTTCACTGGCCCTTGGTTGGTTTTTTTCAGTAAGATACCACTCGCGCCACCTACAGCAGTAGCGGCACTTTCCTGACTCTACCAGACCTTGCTCAACTTCCCTCAGGATTGCATCAGCCTTCCATTCAGCTGGTCAGGGATAAATTGATGGGATCTCATCTTGTTCCTCCTCTATTGCCCCAGTTATTTTGGAAGCTTGGTGAAGCCGTCTTGAAATTTATGCACTTAATTAAAATTCTGCTGGTACTCTGAATTCTGTTGAAGACTTTGCCTTTGGGGATTCATACATGGGAGTGAAAAGGGGTCTCTTGTTGCTTCTGTGTCTTATTTCTCTCTGAATGTTGCTGTTGTCTCTGCTATTTCCCAGTCACAGGGTACCAGCCTATTAAAACATGTTGCTGTTGGGCTTTAGTTCCATGTGCTAGTTCATCTGGTAGAGACCACTCAGGCTTTCTGATTTCTTTTTTCTGTCTTGGCAGTTGAAACTTTGGTCTTGCCTCAGTTGAGATCACTTCTCTTGTCTTCTTCTGTGATCATTAACTTGATGGGCGTGTGTATTAAAAAAAGAACATCCTAAAGATCAAGGCAAAACATTTGGCATTTAGGTCATACGATATGAGTTTTCTCCCCCTCTTCCTGGTTCCTTTGTTCTGTTTGTTTACTGCTGATGATCACTCTGCTGTCTCCTTTTAGTCATTTTCCAAGAATTTCTGTTTCAAAGCATGTTGTGCAGCAAGCTGGTGTGTGGGAAGCAGGGAGCAGGTCACACAGATCCAGAAGCAGAACAGCTTCTTGCAAACTCTCTGTGCTGACCACGACGCAGTGTACAAACCCTTTACAAAGTAATGGCCTTGAGTGCACTGCTGGGAGGTCATAGGAGGGTCATAACCCACACCTTGTCCCTTCTGGATCCATTTGGTGAGGGCTAGTGCTCTTTTACATCTCATTTCTGTTGCTTTTTGTGAACAACCTGCTGCTAAGAGCAGAAGCAAGCCTGTGTTGCTGCAGCTGCGCCAGCAATGCTGAACTGCTCACCGCCTTTTCCTGTGCCCCAGGATTTTGACATCGCTGGCCAGTTTGACCCGATGATTCCTGATGCTGAGTGCCTGAAGATTGTGCACGAAATCCTGAGTGACCTGCAGCTTGGGGACTTTCTCATTAAGGTGAGACTGGTTGGGTTTCTCCGTGCTGTTGTTCTCTCGTTCTCTCTGCGCTGTTACACAGCAGCACCCTTCCCACTCTGTCGCCTGCTACAGCCTGATCCAGAAGTTCATCCCGCCTCTCTGCCGCCTTGTGGTGTGCATGCTAAAAGGCTCAGGCTTGCCTTTAGTTGGGAATGCAAGGAGTTTTCCTGAGGCTGCAGGTAGCAGAGTTCTCTAGCACTAACCACAGTCCCTTGCAAAACATTCTGCAGTAAAACACAGGCTCCAGCCCAGGATCCCTGTCCCAGCTTCTGCTGCCCCCTTAGCAGGGATGCCTGCTCCGCATGTGTGCTGTGCTTTCTGCGGGCTCCTGCCTTCCCACCAAATCCTTTCTGGAGGCTGAGGCCTCTTCCAAAAGAAGAGTCATGCCCTGCTGTAGGTAGAACTTGCTGTTTGCTTGAAGCTGCCTCTGTTATCTTGGTGCGGCAGCAAATGGTGCTGGATGTGCGGGTCAGGTGGGACGGGGAAGGGCGTGCAGCGGGAGAGCGATGGGTAGGAGTGCCTGGTGTGCAGGAGGATGGTGGGATCTCTGAGAGGGACCCAGAGCTGGGCTGGGACTGGGCTCTACAGTGGAGGTGAGTGAGTGTTGTGCTCCTGTGTGCAGTCCCCCCTGGGTAGGGGGGCAGTAACCTGCTCTTCAACCTGTCTGAACTGAGCCAAAGCTGCCTGTCCAGCTCCTGTGCATTTGGGCAGCGGTGGCAGCAGTTGCAGTCGAGGATGGGAAGGTCCCCCTGCAATGGGGAACAGCAGAATAACCTGCCTGCAGTTATTCTTGTCTTCCATAAACCGTTGTTTGGTTCACATTGATGCTGGAGGATTGCAGACTCCTGAGCAGTCTTTGTTTCTGTCTAATTTAATTGTAGATATTTTCACTGCCCATGGAAATGTTGAATCCAGCTGAGCCTTTGGCCTCAATTACCTGCTACTACAGAATGTAATTGAACTGTGGAATTCACTATACTATAAAAAAAAGTCCCTTTGTTCTTACTCTGGGAGAGCAGGGTAATGCACTGAATTCACCTTCTTAGTCCATGGTCTGTTTCTGAACTGTTTTCACTTGTCAACTTGGGAGGACTCACAGGCCCTGTCGGTTTATTTTCTCTGTTGAGTGAGTTGTTTGTGGCTCTAGGAGTTCATCGTTAATGACTTGGTCCCTCTTCCCCAGGTCAACGATCGCCGCATCCTCGATGGGATGTTTGCAGTTTGCGGTGTCCCAGACAGCAAGTTCCGAACAATCTGCTCCAGCGTTGACAAACTGGATAAGGTACAGGCTGGAGCCCTGAGCTGTGACTGCTGCTGCTGGAGTTTCACTGAGTCTCTGTCCCTCTGGGCTGCTCTTACCATGGTCCATGAAAACTGGCTGGAAAATGCCCATAAAACATTGAGTTCTTGTTTCCCCGCCTCCCCCTTTCTCTGGAGGGAAGGCACGCAGGGTGCAGCAGTCACATAGGAAAACCGGGTCTTATGCTTTCTTCTCCAGTATCCAATGAGATCCTGACAAATGGAAGGAGGGAGAGGGAAAATGCTCTTCATGTGGGAGCTTCAACATCTTGGCTTAGGAGCCAAAGTAGGGTCTGGAGGCGAATTTCTGTGTGTGTTCAGACTCTTGTGAGGGACGCTGTGGGCTGGCTGCTTACAGGGGTGCTTCTAACATGGTTGTGAAACCTTCTTAAACATAGCGGCCTTGTGTCTCATCTTGTGTGTTCATGTTGCTGTGTTCAAGGATGAACTGCTTTTCCCTGTGGAGGCCTTGTCTGACAGTCAGACCTTCCAACTAGAGTGGGGCTGACTTTTGAGTCCTGTTACCAGTGAGATATATTGCAAAGGCATGACCCAAGTATAGGGTCTGGGGCTGTGTATGCATGAAAAAACAACAGGAAGGGAGGGTTGGGCTGTTTTAGAATGGGGTAATTTCCTTGTTTTCGTACTGAAATGCTATAATTTATGTCAGTGCAGTTGGACGTGATCAAGATAGTGGTTCTCTTCGGTCAATGGCAAAACTGCACCATATTCTGCTTACATTGGGTTCTTTCATCACCTGGCCACCTCCTCACACCTGCCCAGGTGGAAGCCATGACCAGCAAAACTTGCCTACCTGGTATTGATGACTAAATACCTAACCAGGAAAACGACAGCAGCAAGACATCTCTCGAACTTGGGACTTTTACAGTAGCTATATTGGATTCTGGCTGGAAATCAAAACCAAAGTATTTACCTTGGGGCTCCAAGTTTTTTGGGCAGCTTTGCTGACATCAGGATTGGGATACAAACAGATTGTGCAGAAGTACAAGAAGTAGAGTTCTGACCCTATGACCCTTCTCTGAGAGCATCTGATCTGCTGCTTCTCTCATGCACTTCTTAAACACTGACGGGGTTCTGCTGTGTAAAGATCTGCTGAGGGCAGATATATCTGTTCATCTGTATTGGGCAGGACCCCCAGAGACCTCCCCCAGGAGAGACAAGATCCCTGGAGCAGTGGGTGATGTTGTTCTCTTCCCCTCACAGATGCCATGGGAAGAAGTGAGGAGCGAGATGGTGGGAGAAAAGGGGCTCTCTCCCGAGGCTGCAGATCGCATCGGGGACTACGTCCAGCTTCATGGTGAGCACTGTGGGGTTGAGCCCTTGGCCTCGTTCTGCCAGGCCAGGCAGGGGGGACCAGCAGCGGAGGGATGCAA
>NW_009721772.1:637-3866 GCF_000703405.1 Apaloderma vittatum | reverse complement strand
GAAGAGAACGACCACGTGGGGGAGCCAGTCAGTGTTGGGAGCGTGGCTGGAGGCGGTCGCTACGACGGGCTGGTGGGGATGTTTGATCCCAAGGGACGGAAGGTGCCCTGTGTGGGGGTCAGCATTGGGATCGAGCGGATCTTCTCCATCCTAGAGCAGAGAGTAGAGGTAGGTGCCCTTGGTGCTTAATTAAGCATGGAGAAAGAGCAAGGATTTGCATCTTCCCTATGTAGCCCTGGTCCAACAGATGGTGAAGTGAGTCTCCCTTGCTGCAGTTTTTGATGAGAAGTCAGCCAGGCCCCTACTGTGCCCTGTAGCAGGAGTCAGAACAAGCACATAGTCTCCAATTTTCTTTGGCTTGGGCGAAGATCTCTCGAGCTCCTGCTGGAGATGAGACCCCTTGTCCAGCAGCTTTCAGATAGGGCTCATTCAGCTGCAGTTGGACAGGGCACTTTAATCCTCAGCAGTACCATCTACCCAGGTCAGGTACCTTAGTGTTCCCTGCTGCATTAGGCATCCATGAGACCGCTCGTCTGCTCATCCTGCCCAAGGCACTGCAGAGACCAGACAGGGACCAGGTGTCCTAGGACACGGAGGGCAGTGTCTCTGTGTTTCTGAGGATTTACTGGATACCTTTTTCCTATTCCTCCCTCCTTAGAGTTGCTGTACCAATGTGTTGACCTCCATCCCAATCAATGGGTATTAAATAAATCTTTGTAGGCTCCTGTCCCTCAGAGGCCTGTGGTGGGGAGTTCTCTCTTGGCAGCCAGACACAACCAGGATTTCTAAGTGGAAAATGAGTTCATCTCCCACCACCTCCAGCCCTGGCCAGGTTTGTTCCTCTGAAGGTGACCTTTTAAAGGCTTTTGCCTTCAGCAAAAGCAGCAGCAGGAACATGCCACTTTGAGTATCCAGCATCTGCCACAGGAGCAGGTGGCTCCTGACAGTGCTTGGAGCATCTCAGTTTGCTGCTGTTATCTAAACTGTAGTTACCAGCTCAGCTGTAGAGCAGGCAGCTGCCTCTGTCCAGCCTCTGCTGGGCTTGCTGCTTCTGACCTGCATGGAGGAACAGGTCTCCAGGAGGCCCCTGGGTTTGGAGGAACACTCTCTAGGCAGAAGCTGGCAGGGAAATTGCTCATTCGCAGCACAGCCTCCTGCCTGGGTGTACTTGCAGCGCAGGAGGGAGGCTGTGTTAAGTCGCTGTCATGGAACAACCGCAAAACATGATTTTCTGCTTCAGGCTGGGGTTTGTGGGGCCTCCCTGGCTCTGAGTTTATGCTCTTCATCCCACTGACCCTGATCATCTTCACTGCTAAACTGATGGGCCTGGGGTGGTGACCCATCCTGCTCATAAGGTCTCAGATACCTCTGTATGTCCATGGCATCTTTTCAATCTTGTCCCTTCTCTAGGCCTCTGAGGAAAAGATCAGGACAACAGAGACACAGGTACTGGTGGCCTCTGCCCAAAAGAAGCTCCTTGAAGAACGGCTGAAGCTCGTCGCTGAGCTGTGGGATGCTGGAATCAAGGTATGACCAGGTGTTGGCAGCCTGGAGGTCCCTAATCTGCTCTCTGGTGCAAAGAATGCCTCCCTGAATGGAGCCTGCCTCTTCTCAGTGTCCTGAACCAGGTGTTCTCCAGGAAGGGCTTGGCAGCATGACTTGGTTAGCCCCGTAACCCTGCAGGGGCTGCTCTTTCTCCATTCTTTAAGGACTGATTCCCAAAGCAGGCAGAACTCCCGCCCTTGCTGTGTGGTGCCAGGGATACTATGCCGCTTCCAACAGAAAAACCACAGAGCCTTGCAAGAAAGAGGGGAGAGGGGAGCCCAGGGAGGAGCCTGGGCTGTTTTCTGAAGACAATTAGCAGACTGGCCCCGCAGTGCCTGGTTGAGGGAGGTGCAGAGAAACAGGCCAGTGTGCTGATGGTGGTGTTGCGCTGTTCCAGGCAGAAGTGCTGTACAAGAAGAACCCCAAGCTGCTGAATCAGCTGCAGTACTGCGAGGAAACGGGCATCCCTCTTGTTGCCATCGTGGGTGAGCAGGAACTCAAAGATGGAGTCATCAAGCTGCGGGTCGTGGCGACCAGGGAGGAGGTGAGGGCCGTGGTGGCTGGCTTGACGTAGGAGGGGATCGGCTGCTTGGCCCTCCGGACCAGTCCGGACCTACTGTGTGGCCATCCCGTCAGGTTTTATGTGGCAAGGTGGCTTTGCTGGCCCGTCTTGTGAGTGTGGTGCCCAAAAGAAAGTACAGTGCTTCCACACAGTGTGAAAACCTCCGAGGTGTAATTAATTAACAAAGCGGCTTGAGACAGAAGGTGTGACAAGGGGAAGGCTCTCTCTGCACGCAGTGGGGCACACGAGCATGAGCCAGGGCTGGCAGACTCAAGGTGAGGCCCACTCCTGCTGGTGGCCTCGTGGGTGTGCTTTTGGAAACTGGGTTAAGGTGAGTTCCCGCAGCCCCTCAGACTTGCTCTGGGGCATTTGCTCTGGTGTCAGTTTGTCCCCTGTAACAGGTTCTCAGGATTTTATACATTGGCTTCTTGTTAGATCTTTTCAAGCAGTTGCCCCTCTAGGAACTCCTGTAGCACCTCACATTCCAGTTCCTTGCCTGACGCAATTTCTTAGAGCTCTGGGGACTTTCCCATCTTATGAACTTGAACTCTCAGCTGTTCATCGGCTCAGGACCTGGAACACGTAGGGGTGATTCACTGGCTTTTGTGGCTGCTCACACTTTCCATCCAGGGCATGGGACCATCACTGAAGGTCTTGGAATGTGTGGGAGCAGTGCTGATCTACACGTTGGTCTTGGTTTTTTAGAGTGGGAAGAGCATCGCGCTGGGGATGGTTGCGCAGGAGAGGGCTCAGTGGGGTTGCAGGCAGGTGCTTGCTCTACAGATTCAGCTCTGGGTGTGTTGCAGCCTGCTTGATCCCTGCCGAGGGGCCAGTAACCGGACTGGGGTGTGATGTCTCACGACACTGGGCCGTGAAGGCAGTGCAGGGGCCTCCTTCAGGGACCGGAGGTCACGATAAATCAAGCCACTTGGCGTCATATCAAAGCAACTTTGTGCTCCCCTCTGTGTAGGTCAACATTCGCAGGGAGAGCCTAGTTGAGGAGATCAGGATGCGAACGAGCCGACCTTAAACCACTTCCAGACACGTCTACTCATCTGTTGGATTCTGGCTGACAGATTTCCTCCGGTAAATGCCTTCACCAGGCCACGTAGCAGCGGGTGC
>NW_009721772.1:0-485 GCF_000703405.1 Apaloderma vittatum | reverse complement strand
CTCGCTGTGGTGACACGTGGAGCCCCGTGGTGACACGTGGAGCCCCGTGCTGTCAGCAGACCCCCGGGGGGGTCTTGGCTGCAGCTTCTTGTTCCAGTTGCTTTGAATAAACATCCTGCCCCATCTCTCTGCTCTGGCTGCAGGGAGGTGACCTTATCCCAAGAAAAAAAAAAAAAAATGTAAAAGGCTCCCAGAAACATAATAAATGTGTCTCTCCCATTCTGTGGCTCCTGTCCGTCCTTTCCGCTCAGGGCAGGGATTTGCTCACCTGCCTTGCTGAGCCAGAGCTGGGTTTTTTAAATGTCATGCTCGACTTTTCTGTGCAGGGCAAAACCCCCACCTGCCGGACTGCAGCTCCCCGTGCCCCGGTCACGGGTGAAAGGGGACCTCCTGCCTCCTGCGAGCGACTTTGGGCTCCTGTCTTCCCTTCCCCGCGGCTCCCCTCGCTGCGGACCCATGCGTCTGCCCCCAAACCAGCTCATTTT
>NW_009721771.1:608-819 GCF_000703405.1 Apaloderma vittatum | reverse complement strand
AGAGTCCAGGTGCTGAGCAGTCTCTCAGGGGACCATAAGTGCGAGACACGAGCTGCAAACGGGGGGCATGCAAGCAGTGCCCACGCTGGAGAAAAGGCCGAGCTGCAGAGCGAGGTTCAGGTGCTTCCCTAGAGGCCTGACGCCGTCCCCTTGGCGTGTGGGTGCTGGGCTGAGGAGGGAGAGCTGGAGCGACGCTCCCTCAGGAAGGGAT
>NW_009721771.1:0-210 GCF_000703405.1 Apaloderma vittatum | reverse complement strand
ACATTTTCTGGCACAGTCATGCCTCCTGGGAGATGAGCAGTAGTGTGCAGGACACACTGACATGCAGCATTCTTCCTCCAGGTGTGAGTGGCAGGAGAAGCAAGAGCGCTCCTGGAAGTTTCAAGTACGCCTGTGTTGAAGGCGTCGTGGCAGTCTTGGGCTCCGCGTTCTATGGATCGGTCTTCTTCTGTGTGCTCTATCTGTGCCTGA
>NW_009721770.1:20613-39190 GCF_000703405.1 Apaloderma vittatum | reverse complement strand
CACCTGGTGTGAAAAGAGAAAACGAGGAAATAACTATTGGTGAGACCTAAATCTTCACATGCCCTCAGTGCACCGAATCCAGCCCTGAGCTGGTTTAGGTTTTACTTCAGATGAGTACGAGAAGCGTTTTGGAATTTCTGAGGTTACAAAGACTAAAGCCATTTCTTAACCCCACGCTGCACCTTCTCCAGAGATGGGTCCCTTAAACCACTGGCTATGTTTATCCAATAGACAGGTTGAATTCTATTAAGTAAAACCAGTTTTGTGATTTTCATTAACAGCAATTAACAGGGAACAGGCAAACAATTTTAAAACATAGCAGCTTCTTGCCAGCAGCATTTTAAACAAAAGCTGGCCCCGATTTCAGAAGGAATCACACAAGGTGGGATCACAGTGAAAAGCAAAAAATGGGGCGGGGAGGAGCTCAGCAACAACTAAAAGAAAAAAACAAAACAAAACAAAACAGAAAGCAAATAATTGGAAATTTCAAGAGGAAAAAGGGAGCTTGCTCCCCATCCACATATAACAAGCACCCAAAGTCATAATGGTATGCATTTGAAGTGGCAAGTTCAGAACAACATACGTTACTCCTGAAATTTAATCTTCCCATTGTGTTCTCTCCTTATGATTGTTTTGTTCATTGTTGCCCTCAAGGAATGTGTTCATTCTAGAGACTATTTGATTTTCTTGTCTAGGAAAGTAGAACGTTTGCTAAAGAATTTTTTTAAATCAAGAATCTGACTCAATTACCACTTTTTACCTAAGGAATTGTTTTTTGTGTCATGCTTGACTTTCTATTACTGTGTCCCTTTATGTTTTGCCACGACTATAACATCTTCTGCAGCAACCAATCTCTTATAGATACTACTATTAAAGAATTAAACTCTTAATTCGTAATGGAAAAGACAACATTTCTGTTTCTCAATATTAAGTCAGACTCTGATGCTGGAAGAAAACACCAAAAGTTTCAGCACAGAATGAATCTTCATTATTCCTTCACAACTGCAATGTAACTAATTGTGCAGCTTTGTACTTGGTTGAGAAGAATATGCTGATTTTTACAAAAATTAATGTAAAATGGTCAAGGACTCATGTAAACATTAGATTTCAGGAATAGTCTCTGTGGGTTTTTTTAATTCTGAAATTGTCAATTATCAACTGCCTTATGCGAATACTTTTACTCTCTTCAAATTACATATAAACTTATTACTGGTGCTGTTGACAGGAAGGTATAATGAAAAAAGAGCAACATAATGTGCCGCTGCCTTCACTTTTTGACTTTTGCGCTTTTATATAAATCAATTTTTATTACTCCCTCTTAAATATAATTTATTTTTATTGATTCTTTACACATTGGTTCCAGATAAAATAACCCTTACAATATGCAAATGCTGCCTCAGACACACCTCTATATGCACTAGACTTTCCTGGACCTTTCTTGTCTTGGGACTATTAGTGCATGCAAAGCTGCCTCCCAGCTGAGAAACTGCTCCTCACTTTCACCCCGGGGATTCAAGTTTCCCTGACCCCAGGTCTCCTCAGATTTAGTACAGGTGTATGACCTTGGCTGAGCTTTACTGAAAATGCTGTTAAATTCCGTGTGACCAAGACAAGAAGGTTGGGATGGGGACACAAAACACACTAAGCAAAACAAAAAAAAGAGAGGGAGGGAAGTTAGCAGCTCAAGGATTTCGTATCAGTAACATACTGATATGAAAAGGGGGAGGAAAGAGAATCTGAGGATGGCAATGCAATATCAAGCATCAGCCCATTTCAAGAGGTGGCAGTGGGACTGCTTCCCTGCTTTCCCTGCCCAGTGGAATATGAAAATAGAACTAAAACAACCAAAACAGGTAAAAACAAGCCAAAACAGGTAAGGAGGGTAGATCACAAGAAAGATCCATAGCGATGAAGCAGGAACTCTACGCCAGATTCTGTAAGGATTATAGAGACTGAATGCTTGCAACTATCCTGCTCACAGTGCTAGGATTGCCAGAGCATAGGTTATGTCATTTATCGTAAGCCTGGAAGCAAGGTAATTTGCTCTCCTGGATCTCTGTTTTGCCTGAGCCCTCTGTCTAGCCATCACTCAGATTCCATCAATAACATTCATCAGCGTTTCAGTGTATGACCTGTCATTCTCTTTGCCATGATTCTGAGTTCATCAGTGCTCCATTCTTGGCTGCTCTCAGCTCTCTTTCCTATCCCAGATCTCCCACTGATATGATTGCTGGTCGTTCCCGTACATCTCTCTCTCTCTCTCTCTCTCCCCTCACTCTGGGACTTCTTTCATTTTCTTGCCACCGTACTCTGTCAATCCTTGTAATTAACAACCTCGGTTCTAACATAATGGCTTCTTTCCCTCACAGTCCTAACTATTCATCTTCAGTACCTTTACTGATTTCCAAAAGCCAGCTTTTGCCCCCACAGAATGGTCCCCTTAAAGGACAGTCCAGCTGATTCACACTATTTTATTTTTCCGGTTTTACGTGAAGCACACATTCCCACTTGTGAACCTTCTTCTGTAAGAACCCTGTTGAGTTTCACAGTCTTCCAAGCTTTGCCTCAAGCTTTCACAAAATGCTCTGCAATTCTATCAGAAATATGCACCAGGAGCTGTATAATTCTATAGCTCATTGACTTCCCCACAGGCTACCAATAAAACCAGTAATAAATCATTTAACATGAGACCAAAGACAACCTGCAAAATGCTTTAACATGGTTACTTGAAATAGATACTCCCTTTTCAAACTCTGAAGCAAAAAGTGAGAATTTAATTGGGGAAGACAGTGTGTTACATTCCTGTTTGTTGATTTTCTTACCCTCTATTGTGAAAGGTAACCCATATCCCACTTTTTGAAGAGGAAAGGCAAGTGAGAATTCTTTTTCCGACCTTCTCTAACAGAATTCTCAAATAATGG
This sequence comes from Apaloderma vittatum, assembly GCF_000703405.1. NCBI lineage: Eukaryota > Metazoa > Chordata > Aves > Trogoniformes > Trogonidae > Apaloderma > Apaloderma vittatum. The sequence continues at coordinate 36,269 of NW_009721770.1, read as the reverse complement.
TGCAGCAGCTCATAAAGATTTCTCCTAGGGTCTATCATACTTAATACCTTCATTTAACTTAAGAAAGTGATTTTTAACTTTCCCATCAATTTAAAGAGGGAGGGAGGGAAAGTGAGCTATCTAAACTCACAATACCATAGAAAGATGTAAGTTAAAACAAGCCCTCAAGTAAGGGGGCTGTAGCTTTATTCAGATAAAAGACAAGCCTATTTTCTTTTCTTCAAAATTCTATTATTTTGACACACTCCTCTCCATAGCCCCCCAAGAAATTTTCAGAGGAAGTCATCCCAGAAAAAAAAACAAAATAAAACAAAAATCCAACAAGTACGCTAGTGAGTTTACACAGAACGATAGTAAATAGAAGAGAAAAGCAGTTCTTTGGTGGCAGAATAAATTTTAACATAAACATAATCCAATTATAATTAATCTCTGCTAGGTAATTTACCAACAAATCAGCATAAAGCTTTATGTTGAAAAACTTGTACTGATACTAATTTCACTTAATTGAAAAGAAACTGCACTTTCAACATCTTTGTTTTCAGATTGTCACTTTTTGTTTAAATATTTTATCTTTGAAATAAATTCACAAAATTTAAAGAAATTCAGATTGTTTGCTGACAACTGTTTAGCCCAATCAATATGCTGAGAGTCACTTGAACATGATTACTTTTTAATTGCATCAGGTTACAAAATATCTATTATTAACACCCCATGAAAAAGAAAATACCTCTTCATTCCCACTTCAAGACACACTTGTATACAAAATATTACTTGGAATGCAGGGTTTAAAAACTGGAAGACCCTTTTAAAAAAAAAAAAAATTCCAATTCCTTTGGCACTATTGAAATCTTTTAAAGTGAACTTCTGCATTAATCTCATATCACCATGGCTCCTAAACAAAGAATAATTTCTGCTCATCCAGTTCTAAATTCCCATTGCTGTCACTATGCAATATCTGCTTTAGTATTGGTTTATCAAGTTTTTGTCTCTGAAGAAGACAGTAAATCAATAGTGCTGACAGAACTAAGATAGAACTTCTCTGTTAGTGAGCGTTCTCATACTGAGCATCACCACTGCATCTATCATGAAGTTAACCATGAGTCACAAAGAATGGCATAAGAAAAATCCACAGTGAATATTTAATTTTTTTTTTTAATAGTAGAACACACACCAATAATTTTAATGGCAGGAACTATGGCATACAGATGTGCTATGCTCATTTTGCAAAGAAGATTTGCTTAGGCAAATCTATGTCACTCTTACTGTTGATCTCCATTTTATAAGACCAGTCAATATAGTGCCATTATTTCACCATCTTTTGTTTTCAACACTCACTATTATCACTAACCACATTTATAGAATGATAAAAGGGAGGGAGGAGGTGCCCTTATCTTTCCGTACAGTGCAGAATCTTCCGGCCGCCGAGCCCTTGCTACCAACACAAGGGGTAAGTCACATGAGTGGTCTCCTGCTTAATGTTAGCTTTAGGAATTGACTACTATGCTCTGTATTTAAAAAAAAGCATATCTGCTTTGTATTTTACAAAAACTATATCCATCTTGGAGAGGTGACAATTCAAGTCATTATACTTCAGCAGCAAAATTGTCCCTACTACACATAGAATTAGTAGCTAAAGATATGATCAGTGACATACACAACTGGAGTAGGAGGGAGGAAAGGAGAAAAATCCATTTCATTCTACTGACACCAAATTAAAACAAAAAAACCCTCTAAATGCATATTTTCATAATTATTGTCAGTACTTCACAGCACTCATTTCAAGTATGTTGTTAGGCAAACAAACAAAACCCCAACTGTTCTCTGTTCCTGGAAGTACAGAGACCAGGAAACTGAAAACAAAAAGATACTAGGATTGGATTATTGTAAAATAATTCTGGTTTGGATTTTTGTTTTTAATCAACAAGCAGAGCAGCAATTAAATGATCTTATCTAGTCCTGCACTGTCTTTTTAAAAGCTGTTAATTTCTGATACACAATCTCCCCTCAAATGCTTACGTCCCCTTCCAAATATGGAAAAGATTTCTCTAATATTTTTTATCTTACCATTGCTATATTCTATACCATTGCAAGAAGGCCTGGCTATTTCTATTAAAAAACAAACACAGGGGCAATTTATTATATAAAAAGAAACATTCTTCCGAACAACTGTTTGGCACTTTTCCTATCTGGTCAATGTTTGAGTAAATATTCATTAGCTACAGTGCCTCTGGTGAACCACTGGATGTCATCTCCTATTTGATCAGAACTGCCTAATTCAATTTTTTATTTCCACAGGCTAGCATTAGAAGTATATGTTCCAAATATTCTTACTGCGGCTTAAGCCACCTATATGCTTTCTAGTGCAGTAATGTTTGTCACACTCAAGAAGAAATATCTAAAGCAATAGCACTCCGCTTCCCCTTTATGGGCAGGTATTTTGTAGTCGTCTATTTTAAAGACTGTCCACCTAGAAGTCTCTATACACACACTCATCTCTCTCTCTAAACCTCCAATGATGGATACCCTACCTACGGTCTGCTCCAATGCCTACAAACATTCCCTGGGGTTACTAAAGGTCGTTATTTTTTTCCCAGTTCCTTATAGATACGGACAGTTCCCTTCTTGTGGAAGCAGGATCTTACAGTTTAATTACCTGTATATAAAGATTATTTTCAGTGGAAAAAATACCTATTTTATTTACTTGCCTCCATTATGAGTCTCTGAATATTGTATCTTCTGTAAAACACATTAAGATTGTTTAATTTTCTGATCTTGCGTTGCATGTTTTTTCATTATCCTTTTTTAGCTACAAGAATACTTGCAAGTGTAAAGCTTATTCTGATTAGACGTTGGCACAGATCCATCCTTCGTGCCTCTCAGATTTTCTAAGCAAAGAATGGCACTTAATGTCACATCAATTGTATTAAACCAATGATGGGATGATACCAGTGTACTATTTCTGAAAACCAGTTCATCTTCAGGAAGAAAAGACAAAGCCAAAATATCAAGGCAAACCTACAACCTAAGCCATTGAAGCATAAAGGACCAAAGACATAAGCATATTTCAGGCAAAATAACTATCAAGAGAAAAAATCATATTCAATTTAATTTGTATGTAAAAAAGGAGGAAAGGAAATTCTTTGCATTTAAGCAAACTAGAAATCTGACCTAACAACTGATGAGATCATGAATTTCATTCTGCCTGTGCAAGATCTCTTTATGTGTGCACAGGCACAGGAAAATCAAAAGCTTCGTTATATAAAATGCTAGCATGTAACTTGGCATTATATACACATCTCCTTTTCACTAAAAAAGACTTTATTACGAACAGGTTTAGAACTGAGTTCTGACTAATCTTCAGCTTTAAGCGTATGCTTGCTGCAGAAAACGCAACAGGAACACAAGCTACCCATCTAAGACAACAAAAGGTGTCCATTGCCCCTTATTACCATTTCTATTACCATGGAAAAATCCCAATATAATGTTCAGTTATATAGCATTAGAAGGATTTAAATACTTTTTAGATTAAGGTTTCCTATCCTTTTATATTTTCAGCTCTCTCTGGAAGACATCTCAGCCCTTCAAAGATCTGTGTTTTCATAGTCTCCAATTTTCTTTAGATTTTTACTAAATGTAGAATTAGAAGCATATGAAGATCAAAATTTATCAATTTACAGTGAAACAGTAACACAGCATTTAAATGGAGTTTGAGTTGAAATATTTCTTTAAATTTTCCACTTCTTTTCAAAAAGAGTTCCACATGGTGTATTTGCTCCCTTCCACCTGATCTTCAAATTCTTGAAAGACTTAAAATAACTTTGCCAACATCTTTCAGCCCCGATCTGATCCTAGATCAACTGCTGGACAATCTGTCCTTATTTCAGTGCAGTGAGATATTCTGACTACTTTGCTACAGAAAACAATTCCATGGCAGTGACAACCCAAGATCCCAGCTCATGCATATTACCTTATTTACTTAACCACCTTCTAAGGACTGACCTCAAAATTACTTTGAAGAATGGTAGTGGGAAGCAGTGTAATAACAACATTCCTTTATTTAAACACTTCTTTCAACATCTGAATGAAATGTAGCTGATTAACCAAAACATAGAGTAAGGTTACCAATCACGACATTAGTTACTTGGTTTTAAACTGGGAAATATGTTTATTCCACTGATTATGCAATTCGACAAGCACTAAAAGGTGACTGTTCACAGAACAAATTCTGGAAAAGCATTTTAACACTGTTGTAATCTTTGTCTACAAGACCAAACTAGATTCTTTAGCATACCTGAGTGTTGTGTTTCAGGTCAGTTTCAGTATTTGTTCTGCCTGCCTCCTCTAGTGAGTTAACATTGGGCATTAAAATTAAAATAAAAAAAAATAAATCAAAGCAGTGACAGCGTAGGATGCAGAAACTGAGATTATGTGGATCAGAAAAGCACTTTTCCCACGAGACCACAGTATAAACAGAAAATTTTTTCCCACCATTTCCACACAGGCTCAGTCTATGAATTATCACAAAGGCAACAGAATTCAGTAAAAGAAGAAATAATAATCAATCTCCAAGAGAGAAGGAAAAAAATAGCTCACGAGAAACTGATGAAGTTGCATCTCAGACAGGGTCCAACTAGTATTTACCACTAAACATGTTTAGCTTTCTCATAAAAGTATACAAGTGGCATTACACAGCACACTATCCAAGAATAATCAGTATTTTCAAAAGTCTATCCACAAATGAAAGAGGAAAATAAGTCCATGACTTTTCAGGTTTTTGATAGATTACTGTACACCCTTGTGTTTCTCAGAAGTTAGCAGTAGTTTTGCCGTACAGTCAAGGCTGAAAGGCAATTAAGGCATTCTTTGTCTATACTTTTACTTTCTAATTCAAGACGGAACTCCCCTTTATAAGCTAGTTTACTCCTTTAAAACACACTGTCAGTAGAGAGCAAAAGCAGTTTTTAATGCAAAAAAACATTTACTAGACCTTGGGGAGATAAAAACTACTTTCACACAACTTGCCAGGCTTCTTTCAAAACATCAGTTTGAAAGAGCTCTGCGAAATAATTTCCACTCGAACACTGTACGCTCGATACAGCTTCTTTAACAGCATTGCTTCAAAAGGGCTTGGTGCTTTAAAAGTATTGAGGTCAGTCCCCGTGTGTTGCCTGACTAGTTGAGAGGCGTCCCTGCCCATGACAGGGATGTTGGATTAAATGATCTCTAAGGTCCCTTCCAGCCTAGGCCATTCTATGATTCTATGATTCTGTTTAAAACAAATTACAGAAAAGCAAAAAAACTCAAAAAAACTTCACAGAAACCCCACCCAACGTAACACCTAAGAAAGCCCATTCAGTCAATGACAATGGAAAATGATACATTGTTGATTTAAATACTTTTTTCCCCAAGAAAAATAGAAAATTTTAATTTTTTTTTCCTTTTAAATACAGATATTGCCTCATGAAGGGCTCTGGGAGTGCTTCTCTAATGTACGTTCTCTTGGATGACTAGTTACTTCAGCTTAGGCACATGACTTCTTCCTGCTCTGACCAGCGATATTCACTGGTCTCTTTTTCCTTTTCATGGGAAAAAAACCCAACATTTACTTAAGGCAGAGAAGCCAAACTTACAGCAATTGGTTTCAGTTTCTACAAGTTGTACAACACATACAGCCCTTTCAGAGAGACTGAGGGTACCGACTGGATCTGCCAGGGTGGGGAGAACAACTTTGTTCTATGGAGAGTTTTAAGTGCACTGCAAGAGCGAACGACATAGAAGGACCGTGCAGCCCAAGTTTAACAATTTAATGCAAAAAATGGGATTTTAAAAGTCAGGTCATTTAACCAGGAGTGGCACACAAGTGACACAACAGACAGTACTACTGAGCTACCTGGGCAAAAAAACGACGGTGTCTGAATTCCCAACTGTTCATGTGAGGCAAAGGTTTGTACAGGTTAGGAGAAACAGTGCATACCATTACTGACCACATAAAACAGAGCAAGCAATCACAATTTTCCTCAATTACCATACCTAATTAAAAAATACCTGTTTAGACAGTGGTATCAGTAAATCTTCATATGTTTTCCTAGAAAACAATGTTCTTAAAACCATTTTTATTAAATATTATTGAAGCACTCATGTTACTCAATATCAAAAATTATTCAGAAATAGATGTCTGAAGTTATGGTTTCTGGATTAATGTGCAACACAGATGAGGTGGCCAAACTACAACAATTTCTCATGCATTCAAAGAAAGCTTCAGAATTTCATCCTATTTCTGTTCCAGAAGAAAAAAAAAACCTGAGGTGAAGGAATCACACATATTTAAGAATTAACAGAAGCAATTGACTCTATTATCAGAAACTCAGATCCTGCTGTAACTGATTAGCCATTCACATGAACTAGAAGCCTTCTGCTAAATTCTCCCTCCATCTTTAAAATACAGTAACACATCAGCAGTTTTAAGAACAGCTCTTACCTTCTGAATAGCCCAGGCCCATCTTGCTTTTGCAAAATTGCTTCCATCAGCTTGATCTTTATTTCTCCTGTTAGTTTTGGGAAAAAAATATTCAGAACAAAGTATGAAAAAAACTAAAATTAAAAGAGCATGCATAAGTCTATGGACAGGGAGAAGAAAGCCAGCTAGAACCATCATTCCTTTTCTCTGCATTTCCTCTGTATGTATTATACTCTATGCACTACAAAATATTTGCTCTGTGGAAGTTATTCTTTATATTAAGTTATGAAAACTTATTCTGGAGATTAGCATCACAGTAACTTTACACTTAGCATGAAAAGGGCTGATCCAAAGTCACACACTTTCGTACTCCTACTCAGTACAGTCTGTTCAGTAAGTACTGTTTCAGTGGGTGGATTCACAACTGGCTTCTCTTTATCAATATTAAAACCAAACAAGCTATGGAAAATAATGAAGGAAAACACTTCATTATGATCTACTTAGCTCTCAACATGAAAGATTTATTTTATTCATATCTTGAGAAGAAAAATGTTCTCTCTGATACATACAGCTGAGCGCACACGATGCAAACTAAGTATGAAGGGGCTTGTCTTCCCCTGCCCTCATCTATGAGCCTCTATGTTCGCAGGCTCAGCCTTTTTTCATTTCATATCTATTCACTTTTTTTTTTAATTGCAAGGTAAATCAGCCAGGTGATACTAGTTATCCATCTGCTACCAATCCTCCTGATGTTAACTAGACTGGAAATACTACGGTAATAATTAACCGTAGGAACTATTAAGGTAATTAACTTCTAGGTCAAATGGAGGGTGTTGATTGAAAAGAGAAAAACCTATTTCTCTGCCTTAACTGAAAGCAAGCAGGGTCAAGAGTACTCTTAGTTTTGAAGCATAATGTACACAGGCAGACAAAAAGCTCAGCTAGTTTGGAACACATTAGAAAATCATTGGTCTGATGACTGCCGAGCAGTGCAGACACATAAGGCAGTTCAATATACTTCTTAGGATACACTTCTTATGCCACACAGGCAGACAGAGGGAGGAGCGCCTTTTTACCTGTTCACTTACTACTGACACAGTGATTGGTCCACTTTAAACGCCAAATGATTGTTAAATTTCTATTCATATCTACCAAAACTAATTAGATATCCTGCAGAAAACAGTTTCTCAAAACGGAATAAAGCTTCCAGATGACATGCAGTTTACAGGAGTTCTGAGTAGCAAAGATCACCAAATACCGCTGGGAATAACTTGTAGCACGAACTGAGCTATGTACAAGGAACATATTTTGTTCCAGACAAATACATTGCTAGAATTTTTTGAAACAAAGAACATAACAGATTAGGAGAACTTCACCTGAGAATTAAGTCAGAAAATAAGGGAGTCATAGCTGATAATTGGAAGAGCATTAATTCCCGGTGGTAGAACAACCAAAAAGATTAAAACCAAAAAAGACGAAGGCCTGAAGAGTTTCTGAAACCCAACTGATTCACGGTTCCTAAAACATAAAGCCCAGCTGCGGTCTCTGAACCAGCGCAGATCACAAGAACAACAAGAAGAGGAAAACAGAAGAGGAGTCTCACAGCAAGAAGTCCAGTAATACTTAGACACGACAAGTTGAGCAAGCAGCCTAGGTCAAAGTTCTGACACATCGTGCATCAAACTCAGGAGGCTACACATCTCCTAGCCATGAGGATCAGATTAATTAATTAGATTAATCAGATTAATTAATCAGATCCACGAGGATCAGGTCAATTTACCAAAAGAAGTCAGTTATGTACAAAGGAATGCACAGGCTAGGGAAACATGAGGGCTATTCAGTCTGGGTTATAAAAAACTAAGGATTTTTAACAGAGAACAAAAGTTACACTAACTTTTATTTAGTAGATGTTTGGCATCTCAGTTATGTTGCCAAAATATACTAAAATTGGTGTAGTATTTCAACGATGATTTGCATTTTCATGGCACTTCTAGCAAAATTAAATCTCACTACAGACTTAATTGTAAAGCAGTTAACCATACAGCAGTTGCAGCACGGCCACATACAAATAATGAGATTCTCTGCATGCTTATTTGTTTGCAATAGGCAGTCCTGAACATCTGCATTGATTTCTACCTATTCATCATTAACGTCAAATTTTTCAGCTTTGAATACAACTGGAAATAGACTATGAAAGAAAAACTGAAATAATTACACTCTAATATGACATATTACGATGTTTTTTAATCAGCAATTTCCACTGCCCACCAGCAACAGTTGTGCTGGAACTAACATCTTGTATTTAAATCAATCTCTAATGGACAGATCAAGTGGAGTTGTATTTGGGTAATATACTACCACAAAACCAGGATTTTTTTTGTTGTTGTTTGTTTTGCTTCCTTTAAACATGCTTTTTAGGAAGTTCTGATAATAGTCATTTTGTAAGAATATGGAATTAAGATGCTGATAGTAATTCTAGTTTTACTTTTTTATAGTTCAGAAAAAGAACAAAGATGAACCGTTTCTGTGCTCTTTAAAATACCAAAAAGACCATTTTCAAGTACAATGCTTCTAATGCTGTTAACTTCTGAAACACGCACAATTTACTGTGCGTTGGAAGTAAATAAGTTCACATGATACCTGAAACTTTTAGGGGAGGTTTTACACAACTGTTACTCATTTAGACTGCAGCAGCAGCACAAGTTCTTTGGGAATATCTCAGCTGGTGCAACAAGGCACTAGATGGAGAAGCTGCCACCACAGCCTTGCACGTCAGGGTAGGTGACATTAGTAGCATATACCTGGGCTGCAATAAACTTGTCCTTGTTATTACATCTGCCAGAAGATTATCTGAAGCTGATTGCACTGTACCTATAGACACTAGACCTAAATTTACTGTTCTAAGCATTTCAAAGGACTGATTGATCTCTAAGTAAAGTACAAGTTTTGTCACTGTTGTCAAAGGAGGCAAAATCTCACTCCAATACAGCTTTCTTTAATGGAGCTAGACAAGACGTATGAGCTCGAGATTAAAGATAGTTTCCACATATGAACAGGACAACAGCCAGAACAAAGGGTCAAACTAAAATGAAACCAGATAAATTCTCTTTATGATCATAATCTGAAAAATTAAACTGCACGGACAGCGGAAGTAGAGGAATAACTTTTTCCCTGTGAGGGTGACAGAGCACTGGAACAGGCTGCCCAGAGAGGTTGTGGAGCTTCCTTTTCTGGAGACATTCAAAACCTGCCTGAATGTGTTCTTGTGTGACCTACTCTAGGGGATCCTGCTCTGGCAGGGAGGGTGGATTAGATGATCTCTAGAGGTCCCTTCCAACCCCTAACATTCTGTGATTCTGTGATGTAAAAATCATTCATTTTGTTTATTGGGAAACAGAATTTAGAAGGATTAAATTGAAACCAATAGAAGAATAGGGAAGAACAAAATTTGAAAAATGTTCTAAAACTGAGGGATCCTGGATTATGAAGTCTGTTTTGCCATCTTTGGATACTCTTTTTTTTTTTTCCTAATGCAAAAACAAGCAAAGAGGCATAAAACAAGTTGTCATTCAAGATCTACCATTAGATCCTCTGTGAAATAGCCTCATTTATACTACCATTTACATGTTGTGACAAACTAAACACTCCACAGGGCACAACTCTACAGCATGATAGAGGAACACTATTCCACTCTGACAGGAAAATGCTAAAAGGTCTTTTTGTGAATCTTCAATAGTTAGAATTCCATCAGTGCAGAAGCTAACATACACAGAGAGGCAAGATGTTTTATATAGAAATTTGAATTCATACTGAGAACAAATACTTGGACAAGGTTTACAGTGACAGCCAAAGGAATGTGACATCTCATATTTATGAGACAATCACAAAATTATTTAGGAATAAACATAACAATTGCATAGATCCTACTTATTTTAGGTCACTTGAAATGTTTACGCTTCAAAAGATGAAGATGCATTTTGGAATTTTCTTGTTATTTTTCTTGTTATTTCTTGTTATTCTCAAAAATTAATGTGAACCTTTCTCAGGAGGTTTTATTTGGAAGACTGGGTGGCATCTTGTTTTCATGACACAGGAGGAACGTATTCAATTACATTAAATCTTTTCCTGAAGAACCACTGCAACTGAAGGTCTGGTGCTGAAGTGTGTGAAAATGAAGGCGCAAAGTAATCCAAGCCTAAAATATTTAAAGTCCATTTCTTACCACTCAAAACTGTGAGCTAGACTGAAAGCTGTCATTCAGACTGGTCAAAGCCACAGCTTGTCATTTTGATCTCACTATATTTTGTGTGCCAGTAACTAATATGCCCTATTACTTATTACTAAGTCTCACTTCTGTGCCAGGTAAAATCATGGAGTAGATCCTCCTGGTGACAGTACTAAGGCACATGAAAAATAACAAGGTGATCAGTGACAGCCAGCAGGGTTTCACTAAGGGCAAATTGTGCCTGACTAATTTGGTGGCCTTCTATTACAAAGTTACATCTCTGGTTGATGTGGAAAGAGCAACTGACATCATCTACCTGGACTTGTGCAAGGCACTTGACACTGTCCCACATGACATCCTTGTCTCTAAGATGGAGAGACATGGACTTAATGGGTCAACCACTTGGTGGACTTGGTGGACCACTTGGCTAGAGGGCCACACTCAAAGAGTCGTGATCAATGGCTTGATGTTCACATGGAGACCACTGACAAGTGGAGTTTCTCAGGGCTCTGTTCTGGGTCCAGTGCTGTTCAACATCTTTGTCAGCGACATGGACAACGACTTTGAGGACACCCTCAGCAAGTTTGCTGACAACACCCAGCTGTGTGGTGCAGTGGCCTCACTTGAGGGAAGAGATGCCACCCAGAGGGACCTTGACAGGCTTGAGAAATGGGCCAGTGCAAACTGCATGAGCTTCAGCAAGTCAAAATGCAAGGTCCTGCACCTAGGTCAGGCCAATCTCAGGCACAATTATAAACTGGGTACAGAGTGGGTTGAGAGTAGCCCTGAAGAGAAGGATTTGGGGATGTTGATAGACAAGAAGCTCAACATGAGCCGGCAGTGCGCTCATGCAGCCCAGAAGGCCAACCCCATCCTGGGATGTATCAGGAGGAGTGTGACCAGCAGATCAGGAGAGGTGATTCTCTCCCTTTACTCTGCTCTTGTGAGACCCCACCTCGAATACTGCGTCTAGTCTTGGTGCCCCCACCATAAGAGGGATGTGGATCTGTTGGAGCGTGGATTTAAATTGAAGAGTAGGTTTAGAGCAGATCTTAGGAAGAAATTCTTCAGTATGAGGGTGGCAAGACTCTGGAATAGATTGCCCAGAAAGGCAGTGGATGCCCCCTCCTTGGAGATGTTCAAGACCAGGTTGGATGAGGCCTTCAGCAACCTGGTCGAATTAAGGGCACGCCTGCCCATGACAGGGAGGTTGGATTAGATAATCTCGAAGGCCTCTTCCAACCTAAGATATTCTATGATTCTGTATTCTTCCCTACGTTGATATAGAATACTGGCTTCAGAGACAGATTCTATTTTTTTTAAAGTGTGCCAAGACAGTAAATCAACATCTTCTAAAGTAACCTCCAACTATCTGATGGATACAAGGGTACTACAAGGCAATGTTCCTATCTGAGAAATCCTCTCAAGATACATTATCTCTTCAGCGCTGCAATAGCTACATTCATTCATTGTGTCCCAAGTGCAAGATACTCATCAGAACAAAAGAACATGCAATTAGGACAGAAACTGATTGACATGAACAAACACTATCACAGAAGACAGGTAACACAAAGAAGTACATGTTGGTATGAATAAGACACTAGCACTAGACACTCCCTTTCTAAAGCAATCTTAGAAAAAAGTATCCACAAACTTATTTTCATGTCAAAGACCTTGTGAAATGCATCACTATTTTTAAGACAACTTTCACAGGAGCAGCTGTATTGTGACTGTTGCCCGAATGTGGCCTCATGCGTGAAACTGAGTATTATCTGAGTATTATAAACCCCTCATACATGAATAGATCCCTGCATGGATTCAATCTGTCTCTAATTCTAAACTAAGTGAAACCTTAAAATACATAACTACTGATAATTCCATCATGTTGAATACTTGTAAGATTTTTTGGTCTATTGTTTTAGCTAATGAAAGGATATAACAGTAGTAGGATATAATAACTACTATGTGGTAATTAAGAAAACAAAGAACAATTTTTGAGGAATCTGTTCTTCAGAAACTCTCGAATGGTTTAGACGTGAAATGTCCTTGCTCTTCTCCTGCACCTGAACGTTGAATGCTTATCTAGTGTCCTACCATAATCCTTACCTGCTGCAGCGGAAAAAAAAAAAAAAAAAAAAGGAACAGGATTTGCTTTAGGGGTCTAATGCTGTTACTATTTTATCCTTCTTTCCAGCTCAAATTACAAGCAAGGAATAGGAATAACAGAGGAAACTCTACTCCTCTACATAGATTTCTTTAGCTTAAAGCCCTGGCAAATTTTATATGAAAGCATGTGTATTCTGCTGTAAATTAGATTTAATCTGCCCATGTTTAAGTCATCTTTAAACTGACTCCTGTACTGCAAAAAATGGTTGGGTTTTAGTCCAAACAATCTGTTAAATGTAGTGTCTGCACTGACCTGTAGTGTCCCTGACCTGCAGCAGTTGCTGCACCATGAGCTGCCTGCCATCTCTTCACATCACAGGCTTATATGGCTTTTCTAATCTTGAACTTTGATATCCAAGTCAGAAAGGAAAGTTTCCAAGAGAGAGGATTTTATCTGGAGTTACATTTGAGTCTATTGCATATTAACTCATAGTAACTATGAGTTCAGAAGAACAATTTTAGTTGTGCATCAATGATTGCTAGTCCACAGACAATATGCTAGAGAAGTATGCACTCATAATCCACATCAGCACGTGAAACTGTATGGATTTTTCAAATAGAAATAGGTAATCAATTACTGAAATGAGGAAAAAGAGTAATATTTCATATTTCATAGAATGGCCTAGGTTGGAAGGGACCTTAAAGATCATCTAGTGCAACCTCCCTGTCATGGGCAGGGACGCCACCTCCCAACTAAATCAGGCAACACCTGGGGACCGAACGGGAATTGAACCCACGACCTCGGTGTTGTCATTGTTGCCAGCACCGCGCTCAAACCACGGAGGTAACTGGCCCCGAATATGAACTTGTAATATGTAAATTACTGCTCTATTGTAAACCAATCAAAATTCAAGCTATACATTTGTAACCAATCAATTGATATGCAAATGTAGTAAATAAATTCCAGCAAAGTTTACCCTGCATGTGTTGGTAACTTTCAGGGAAGCAGCTTAAAAATGAAACATGGCACAGCACTAAGAGCCTAATGAAACTTCATATGCATTTGCTCCTCTTCCCACAGGAACTCTCTTCTCCGCTGTTACATGCCTCTTTCTGTAGAGTTCTTGTGCCTCTAACTGCAATTGCTCCATTTTGTCTTTTTGAGAGCAAGCCACACAAACAAAGGGGATTTCCTTCACAGGAAGTGATAGCCAAACTTGACTATTTTAGTTTTCCAGTAAATGAACCATTTTCCTCGTAGTTTCAAGGGAATACTTGCAGCAGAGATTGAATATACATCCTTTACACGCAGCTGTATTAATTAGATAAAGTGGTTCCCAGAAGATGAAAAGGCTACTTACTTAAATAAAATACTACTTATGTAAGTAAAGTCTGTTTACAGTATGTAAACCTTTGAGGAATGAAAAATTAAATAACTACACAACAGTAAAGTGTTAATACAGCTACATGAGAACAGAAACACCTAAGAATGCATAGATCTTAATTAATCTTGGACAAAAAAAAATTCCAAAATCCTTTCCTATTCTATCTACACCTAAAGAGTTCATCATGAATAACGTTATCGCACAGAATCTCAGGGGAAATCAGAATGATTTTGTCATATGTTATGAAAGATTGTCATCATAAACAACAGAAACTCATGAATATTAACAATGAAGTCAATTAAAGCTCAGTATAAGGCCATAATAGGATGCATAACAATCACCAGAACACCTCCAATAACCGCAAGCACAATGGACCCTTGTGAAAAGATGTTTAAAAAAGGAAGACCTAGCATCTGGGAGGAGCAAAACAGTAAGGACTGAGAGGGATAGATATTGGAAGAAATGGATAGTAATAATCTCTGCCATATGACAAAGATATTTGGATTTTCTTTTAATACATAACCTATTTGATAATTAGGTTTGATAGGTTATTTTATATATACTACAGGATATCAGACTTCACTGTATCTTTTATTCCAGAACTAGACACCATACCTCTTCTGCTGGAGGTTTTTTCCATTGTTATCTCATTCCTAGACTAGAATACAAGTTCGTGTTGAAAACCAAAGAATGATCTGAAAAATGTGTATATTTAAAAGTTGTGCTGTAGAAAACAAATTATACAAAATACAAAACCTCGTTTCTAGAAGTTATTCATAGCACCCAAGCAGAGCTGCTGGACAGTTTGCCAAATTAATTCCTTTTAATTCTGCAACAGAATGCCTGTCTTTACAAAGACTTAACATGGATATATAAAGTTTTAGTTATTTATTAAGGATAAAAAATTTGGATAAGCATATCAAAATAAAAATTCAGCTTTATCAATTTATCATCAATTACTCAATTTTTTAAAAAAACCCACAGCAGTAACTTTCCATCAATATTTCACTTCTCTCTCTATCAGGGCCCTGAGTGTACTAATAGACTTTATCAGACCAGCCTTACCTGGGGCCTCCCCAGGGGATCCATGAGCCCCACAACCCCATTTAAGTTGAGCCCTGAGCCTCAAGTCCCTACCTGGGGTTACATTACAGGAGTGACAGTCTCTAGCTCCGGTGCAGCTTTACCTGTGTACCCGCCGACCTAGACCCCTGCTCTTGGACTGATTTCTAGGCTCAAGCTTGATGCTGCTTCATGGTTACAGACCTGCCTGGCGATCGCTGTGCTGTGTCTATCCCCAGTTGCCATCACTAGATCTGTCCTGACCTGCAAGTGTTGACCTACCAGTTAACCTTGGACCTGTTTCATGACCACATACTAGTCTGGTCATCTGCACTACTGTTTGACTCTTGCTGCCATTCCCAGGCTTGCCTAGGCATAGGGGATTGGGGCTGGTAGGCCCCTGCCCTGGTTGCTGCATTCC
>NW_009721770.1:0-20582 GCF_000703405.1 Apaloderma vittatum | reverse complement strand
TTCCCTGAGGAGCAGCTGGCTGCACCAGCTCATCTTCAGTTACTTAATTCTGGACTCCATGTTTGTGAAAACTCAGTTGAGTATGAAGGTTTTTGCTTTCAGAAGTACTGCAGGTTTTGCTACAGATATTCTCCAGCTGTAACTGTAAACTTTGTCTATACTTGTGCTGTGAAGAGCTTCTGCAACATTGGTAAAAAAAAAAAAGGCTTCTGAAGAATTGCAAGTAGTTTTTCAAGCAACTAGTTTTACTTCAATCAAGCGCAATAGAAGATTTGCATTAAAAGCACATTTAGGAAAAGCAAGAGAGTGCAACTGAACTCAGAAAGGGCAGCAGAGCAGGAAGGATCATCAATAAGCATGTTAGTTTGAGTGACAGATGAGAATTAAGCCTGAGGAACAACAGAATGAACTCTCAAGCACTACAGTGTTATTCAAAAAAGGCTTAATTCTATGTAGGACTGTTAGCCATTATTGCAAAAATTTTCTCTTATTGAAGATATCTGCCTTAATGTAATAAAATAAATTTACAACATTTATTTGCACATTTTAAATTACTGACCTACAAAACTAAACCGAACATCACCAAAAGCAGAATATATTCTTACCCACACTGCTTTCTATAAATCAGGTAAAAAACAGCTGCCCAAGCAGACAGACTTGGAGGAATGCTCTTTAATATGTGAAAATAATTAATATTCAGGGAAGTCACTCAGCTGGTGAGTGTTTTATATAAACAACCATTTAAACTTGCCTTTGGAACAAAGAAGTATTATATGAGTTAAACTTACCTAGACAAAAAACCCCAGGTTTTTGAGAACAGCAAGTCAAAGAATAAATAGTTGCAGCAGTCACTTAAAGAGTCACATTCTCTTCTTTTCAACTATTCTGGACATCAGACACTTCTTTTCTTTTTCTACTCTGAGGATACTATCCTACAGGTCGTGCTCTCAGAAACCTCACCAATGAGCATCTAATACCACAATACTAGCTTAGAGAAAGAATGCAAGGTTAAACTAGATGAGTTTCAACGGAGATGTACAAAGCTGTTGCTATCATTAGGTCTCAACATAACCATTTAGTGTTAAACTGCTGCCAATTGTCCTTTATATACTTCTTCTATAGCAAAGGAAAAGCCAGGTTGCATTACCTACCTTTCTAGTAAAATAAATAAATAATGTTCATGCAATAGCTTTTATTTGCATTTAAAATAAAGACTTGAAACCAGGCATTCTTACTGTAGAAAGTAATCATATATTGTAAAAGCATCACTCATATTAAGCACTACACAGATCTCAGACAGTGACTGTATCACACTAGATACTATAGAAAAGAAAAAATAACATTGATTTCCATCCTAAAGAGCTGTGTATTGTGCTATTTATGCAAACTAGAAGTTATCATGAGAAACTAATTTTCTCTTCCTATGTAATGTGAAGTTTCACATATATCAGTTACAGTTTCAGGCTCACTCATTATCTTGAAAGTAATTTGATGGAGCTCAATTAGTTATAATTGTCTTATCTAGACTATTTTTCCTCATCAGTAAAGGGTTTGAGAAGGAATAGAAGACTAAGCATTTATTTATTTATTTTTAATTATTTTTTTTGATCTGGTTGTTCTACCCTGAAGGAATTACAGGGAAATTTCAAATGGCACTGGACACCTATGCTTAGCCAAACTGAATTCCACCCACATTCCTGCCTGAACAGTATTCCTTGGAGGCATACACACATTTTCTCCTACCCTCAAAACAAAAAAAAAAAACCACCAAAACAAAACATGCAAACAAAACACCACAGACCCCAGTAAGTACAATGTATCTGGAGTACTGTTGACTGGAGCAGTTTATCCACTCAGAAAGAATATGCACTTGTAGGAGACAACATACTACGAGATGTTCCTCGCAGCTTTCCAGAACAAAAAGAAACTGCTACCCTGGGAAGCAGTAGTTCCTTTTGTGAAATATATGGAAAAACACAGCAGCATTTATGAGAAAATAAAGCACAGTGATACAAATTCAGCTCTCTAAAACAACTGCACAGGGACTGTAATTACCTAACATGTGGCTTTATTTTAGAGAACAGCCTCATAATAAAAATTAAATGCAAAACCCCACTAATTAAAATGTCAACTGCTTTTTATATTTTAAAAGCAATGTGCCAGTTCTGAAAAGCTAGGAACTGGCGGATGATCATAGCCAAAGGGCTTATGTGTGTCCTACATTTTTCTGTGAGCTTGTCTTTTCTCTTTTGGACCTTACTTCTTTTTGGTAGCAAACACGAAAGGAAACAATAACACATCATGGAAGACTGGTAATGTTCTCTAACATAACTTTGAGGAACAATTTGTCATTGAAAGATCACAACAGAAAACAAATATATATGGACAAATATTATCTGCTTGAACAGCTGTGGCTACACAGTGGAAATACGGGTTTAGTTTCAGTTCCTAACCTGTAGCCAAGAGGTGTAGGTGGAAATTTTCATGCTTTAGAAATAATTTTATGCCTGCCTATCAATTCTTCTGTTATTTGAGCATGAATAATTAAACAGATTACTGAACAAATGGCTGTAAAGTCATCACTTCAGATGAATTTAGACCTTAGCAAATGTTTGCTTCTCTGTATTTCAAACAAGAGAAGATAAATTACATTTTTAAGAGGCCATTTAAAGTCTCAGGATGTTTCAACAAGCATTAAGAAACTTCTACGGTTATCACATTTAAGATTTCTTTACAGTTTGAAAAAAGTCTATGTTGCTGTCATATCACATTAATTCACATTAGTTAATATCAGTTTAATGCATATTACAGTAGATTCAACATTGCTTGTGGTTGCAGATCATAAGGTCCAATTTTAGTAATATATCTCCTTTTAACATTAAGCACTCAAAACATTAAATTGGAGGAAACACTGTCAAAACCAAACACTTTGGGACCAAATACTCAAAATCAAATTTGTCCATAAAATCTATACAAGTCTAGCATGGTTCTGTAGGCAGCATATCCCTCCTTCATTTCCTGTGTGAATGCAAGGATGTATACTGACATCTATTCATATGGCCTATGCAGGTTGAAATAAATAAATCTGAAGAACGGATACTTTCTTATGTTATCAGGTCTCTCCTTGTCCAGTTATTGATTTATAGGTCTTCAGCAAAGACAAGTATCATAGGACATATCAATATTCTTTTCAAAAGATCATTATCTATGTTACTGAGCTTCCTTAGGTTTTGGAATTTTGGTGAGGTTGGTGGTTTGTTTTTTAAAGGAAATCTTTTGCTTAGTTCTGCTTGTTTTGGAAATGCTCCTAATCAATTTTATGCCATTCAGCTTAGTTTCTGATTGACAGGCCCTTGCATAGTGCTTTGTTTACGTGATTAACTGTGGACCACAGCATTAACATTTTCTAATTATTGTCATTAAAATTGTTAATGTAATTGCTGTTTTTAAAATACAGCAAGCAATTTAAATTCAAGATTGAATGTAACCATCAAAAGCTCAGTGATTAAGTTCCTTTGAAAATAGAACATTAGAGTTTTCCTTTTATATATTTGTTTCTTTAATGTACTTTTTTCAGCATAATCCATCTTTTGATTCAAGCAGTAGTTGCTCAAAACAATAATTTTACAATTATTTGTTTTTGTTATGGTTATTCCAAGATCTGGATTAATGGATTGGTTTCAATCATAAAGAGTATTTTCCATTTTATTTTTCCAGTTAAGTGAAATGTCTGCAGAAGAAACACTATAAACTTACTGAGAAAGCAAACATTCATTATACTTTATTAGCATTCCTATTGTTTAAGTTGGATGTGAATAGCACAATTATTTTTTATGTTTGTGTAGCTTGACTGTAAATAGCACAGTTCCCATTTAAAGTTTTTTTATCAAATTTAACATTTCATGTAATATTGTATGTACCTTATCCACTTCTCTGAAGTTCTACTTCAAATCATTGCAGCTTAAGGCAATTACATCATACCACCCTGTTAATATGGCAGATGTATACATGTTACTTCTTGAGTAACACAGGAAGCACACATGAAAAGTATGATTTTACTGAAGACTGTAATTGAAGTACTTACAGGCATATTTTTTCCTGAAGAAGCATATAATTACACGAAGTACTCATTCACTGTGTCCTTCTGAATCATTTATATACTTTTAAGACACTTTGTTTTCAGTCATTCCAGTGTAAAAATCTCTAAATTGCTGGCTATTCTGGATATACAGTAACATATTTGTACCTGAATAGTACCAAAGAGATTAAGAATTAAATCCTTATTCTTCCAAGTAGCAGCATTCAGGACTGGATACTAATAATGCATACAGAATGAACCAAATGATTCATTGTATGGTTATTATAAACAGCTGGAATTAACTATATAATCAAATACTTGATTATTGATTTTAAAAAAATTACAGTCATGAATTCACTGGAGCAAAACTCAGATTTATTATTTTCAAACAGCATTCCTCCTCCCTTTTTTTTTATAAAAAAAAGATTCTGAGAGAAAAATTATTGCTTTAATAAGAAGTCACTTAATTATTTACCACATCCTTCAAATTCTCATTTAGTTAATTTGTGATTTATGGAAAAAGTTCTTCAGTTACACTTAATTAGCTATCAGTCTATATCTAAAGTCAACTGCCATAAACACCATTTATGTATATAACCAAAGAACTGACAAATCAGTATAAAGAACAGATTAATGAAGAAATTTTGTACACATAAATATTTACAGGACAGTTACGTTTTGTGTTTAATACAGCCATCCAAAACAAACAGTCCACTTCCCTAACTTCTCAAACTTCTGTGTTGAACAAAAGTTCATCTAAATTCAGTAAAATTATCTGGGACAACAAGATAAATGAAAAGTCCATAGTCAGGTTAGGTTAATTTCTTTTGGTTTAGCTTAACCCGCTCAGAGGCTCAGTTCTCAGTTGAAAATGACATGTCAGCCCAGATCATATGCTATTGACTGGACATGTGCTTAGAAAAATAGCTCTTGAATACTGCTAGTACTGACAGCTCTCACCCTAAGGAAGCACTTGTACTTCTCTGTAAATGCCCTGTAAGAACTTGCCAGTAAATGTAGACAGGCCAAGGATCACAACAGCCAAAAAGATGCTGTAGCACTGTATATATATACAGAGGCTACTGGCTAGCTGCATCCAGGAGCTTGACGACATTCTGGAAGACTCATTTATTTCCTAGTAACTTTGTGCTGGAGCTACATGCAGTAGGACTCTGCTTTTTACTGTACATGAAAACATCATTTAAATGCACACACAACATGTTGTTCCCTCAGAGAATGCATAACAATGTAACAGCTTTTATAATCTTTTGTCTTGTGTTTGACCTATTTTTTCTGGAACGTTTGCTGTTAGACCTGGCTTAAACATGAGCCAAGCGTGTGCTGCTCCATTCCCTCACCAAGACAACACACCTTTCTGAGTGTCAGCTGCTCACAGGCTGTGTCTTTCCTGAGCTGCTATAGAGGACACCATGAATTATAATACAGTCTGCAACAGTGGATATGAAAGCCAAAATTAACAGTAAAGAAGCAGAAGGGAAGAGAAGTTATTATCCCAACACAGAAAGCTCTGTTCAGAGACTGCTGCTGAGGGATGTTCTTAGAGGCTGACTGGAGTTGCTCTTGAGCATTCAACTCCACTCAACAGAAGGCAATGGCAGAGAACCAATGCAATTGTCGCCAATTCAACCCATTATGCATCATCTTCCACACTTAGGGAAGCAGAAAGACAGCAATTATCTTTCCTTTACCTCCCTCTTCTCCCCCCAGCATTATTACTTGTTCAAAACAAATAGATAAAAAAACCAAACCAACCAACCAAAATCCCAAAACCCCACTTCTGGAAAACTCCCAGGAAGTGTGGTAGCCTACCTCGGTAAAGACATTAGCTTCAAAATGGAATCAAATGCCTTTCCTGCTCTCCAGATGCAATAAGTTACAAAATTCAAACCATGTCTGTACTTGCTTCCCTTCCTTTCTTAAGCTTTCAGAAAGTCACTATCCAAGAGCTGAACCCTATGTAGGCAAATGCCCAAGGATGAAAACAGAACAGACACACAAAGCCTTACAGGTCAACATTGTCAATACATCCAATTTAAGCTAAAATAAGTAGTATATACTGAATTGTGAAACACACTACATTTAACCATCCCACCCCATATCACTTAAAGCCTGTTGAATAAAAGATTTAAAGTTGCCTTTTCCTCCCCCCTCCAAAAGGGGATATTACTTCATTTTATATTATCTTTTTGTTTAGACACTCTTTTGATCTTCTTACCCTAAACAATATCTAATGTTCCTCCAGTACAGCTTTCTTGGCACAGTCTTGGACTAGTTAATCAAATATACAGAAATATAAATCCATTACTGTTCCAATCTGTTCACTGCTTGTGAACCACAACCTGTAAAGTCATTGTTAAAGGTAACGCAAATAGCAGCAACTTCAGACTTTCTAATGCCTCCAGATATCTGCCAAGTTAAATGGACCACAGAGCTGAGCTAACCTGGCAGAATGTTTCAGTTTTTAATTGAGATCAGTTCCCAGTTTGGTTCACTAAACCGTGAGAAAAACTCTTCTGATGACCCAGGGAGGCAAACAACACAAGGAAGCCGCAATCAGCTAACAGCGGGAGGAGCACTGTTTCTTTCAGTGTCTTCCATTCGTCCCTGAATCTATTTGATTAACTAAATACACAGAAAACTAATCAAGCCAAAGAGTGGGGCTTCTTGTTCCTCCATTCAACTCGGAGTTTAAGATAGCCTGTTTCAACAAAGCACAGTTGCAGAGGAGATGGAAAAGGGGGTCAAGAGCAGCCTCGCAGTTAAAACAGGGTGCTGGAGATGAAGTGAAGGAGCAGGAAGGGTTAGAGACAAGGATGGATGGATGTAAAGAGTGACTCAGTTCTGGTGACGCGTTCCTTTTATTTCAAAGAAACTTACTTTATCATGTATCTGCCATTGGTAATAAATAGCTGCATTGTCTTTAAAATATCCTTTAAAACAAACCAACCAACTCATTTCCACTTCTGAAGCCATCTGTATAAAGATAACAATCTAGATTCTAGATTCTAGAAGGTAATTTACCCCTTTTGCATCATTGATAGATTACATTCTTGTTTTGTAGGAATTTGGCAGAGACATATCTGGTTGCCTTAAATATCTACATATATTGTAGACTAAAATCTTCTTTTCTGACCACCAATGACACACTGAGAAGGAACACGTCTTTGCAAACTGTTTTGGCAGCATACAGCATTCTTCATGTTTTTTCTTTCAATACAACATGAAGATTTGCCATGCTGTGTCCCCCCATAGTAATGGAAATGCATGCTTTAGGTTTTTGCATGTTTATAAAAATTCTGGTCACATTCTTGCTTAAAATAATTGTCATTCTGATTTGTCATTGAGAATCATTTTTTTAAAAATCAATAGATGCTGTGATTCATGACTGATATAACAAATTAAAATACCTTAACTTGCTTCCTTGTATGCTGAGACCACTTTCCACAGATGACAGACTATCATATGTATCTTGATGTGAATACCTTGTATCTTGGAGAGGTGTCCTGTGCCAGCCTCCGCAATCTATATTTTTGTGGGTATCTGTAAAGAAAGAAAAAGCTCCATTAAACTCATAGTAATAGGGGATTAATCAAGTCAATTACAAAATATTATAATTAAATCACTTTTTTTTCTTTTTACAGGAACAGCAGAAGTGGAGTTCCAAGATCATCTTCTGATTGCTGCTCTGAGAACTTCATGGTTTCCACACGCTATTGACCCAAAACTGACCCTTTTTTTAGTTCTTATGTCTTTGGAAAAACCTGTTAAGTCTCAACTGCAACTGGAGATATAAACTGATCACCTGCAGAACATTTACTCCTTAAATCACACCATTAATTTTAGTTTCCTGGATGTGAGGAAATTTTCTTCCATACCAGTTGAAGAATTTGTGTGCCCATCTCTTTTTCCATGCTTTCCTCTCACATCATTTACTCACACTTGGTTAGATGCCAAAAGTAAAATTTATGTCAAACCTTTTGCTTAAAGAAAAACAGCACTGTTGTGAAATAAAGAGAATTCTTTGGAAAATAACATCTGTTTTTCCTACTGCATAATTTAATGCCAACTTTTATATTGTAAGTACACATTAATTGGTACATTAAGGTGCTCTGTACTTAGAATTTTATACCTTGATGTATGAATTTTCCCAATTACTCCACCATGATTTTTCAGGACCTTGTTTTAGGCTGACCAAAATTGTATAGGAAAAATTAATTTTCTCATTCACTAATATCTTGGTGTATCAGTGAATTGGACTAACGCAAAAATCAGGGATTAATCTCCTCTCATTGTTACTTTGTTCTTATTACCTCATATCCTCATTTGGTAATTAAGGTATACAGCAGAAAGTGATTATAATTTGAATTTGAACCAACCCTAAGAGGTGAATACCTGCATGGCATTTTCCAAAATTACTCACGAGGTCGAAGTCCTGTTGACTTCCAGTAGGCTACTTGGCAAAATGAGATCTTAGTTCCCAAAACATACAAATGACTTTCAAAATTATAAGTAAACAAATATTTTCCACTTAACTAAAATTATCTACAATTTCTTTAGCTTGTATTCTCTGTGTGAGTTATAACTGAATATTAGGGAGCGTAATACATGTCTCTAGTGCTGGAATTAAGAATAAATTATGTCAATTAAATTTTCTTCTCTCTTGTCTTAAAAGAATGACCTAACAAATTTGAAGCAAAAATATCATACTTCATAACAAAATCTGGCTATCTTTTTTTTTTTTTTTAAAAAAAGGCTACTAGAAACATTAAGAAATGTGTGCAATTTAACTGCTGTATTTACCTAGAGTATTTTATTACTGTGAATTTGCTGGCAGGACTTTAAATATACAAGATCCTCATTTTACTTAGCAGGCTTATAATGGAACTCAGTCTGAATGGCAATGGTGAAGTGACAGTTCTGTTGCTATCACAACAAATATTAGACGATACTTGCAGGAAAAAGCGCTCATGAATTAATAAATGATGGTAAAACACATCCTTGTTAGTACATGCAGAGCTTCAAGTGCAAATGAAGATATATTGTTAAAGCAGCATGGAAGGCTCATATTTCTACCAGTTTTCTGGCATTCTCAAACGAACACCTTTCAGGAAATGCAAAAAATACCTGCTGTCTTCTACCCTGCCAATTTGATTTATCGTAACAAAGAGACCGTACTGATTCCAAGAGTCAAGGACAGATTCTCAGCTGGTAACAGCTGAGCAGTCATTCAACAGAACAAGCAATAAAACTGTAATGCCTTAGTCCAGGTAGAGGGTAAAGATAAATGCATGGCTTTCTCAATACCCCAGATATAAAGCTTTTGATTTCCTCCCTCTGCACAGAAAACCACAGCGTACGAGCGACCTCTGCAGGATTTCCACAGTGCTCCATGACCACAACCCCAGCAACTGTCTTAATTTAAAACACTCCAACACATTATTTGGAAACAGAATACAGCCATCAACCTACAAACCAATACCCCCTCTACGTAGCAGCCTGAAAGCAGTAACAACTTCAATTTACAGCTTGTAAACACACAATTAGAGTTTCTGTAACAGACTCGTGCCAGGTTTCCAGATAGGAAAACTGTAAGGACACGCTTAGAATATTCTGCTGATTCAAAGCACGTTTCAAGAAGAATTTATGGCACACAGAATTAATACAATTTGCACCAGTTTTTCTCCTTTGAGAATTGGTATTCCACCATTACTGTACAAACTGTTGTCCTTTTCTGTCATCATCTTCATAAACTGGTCCTTCTTTGTACTACTATTCTCTTTTTATACTTAAGGACTGAGTCCATTTCACATATGCACACTTTCCATCATGCTTAAAGAAAATAAAAATCTCCCAAGTGAGAATAGTCTAGCTGAAGACACATGTGAATAACAAGAAAAAAGTTATTCCATATGAATTTTTACTCGGTCAACTGAAAATTGTTTGTGGCTGCTGGGGAAAATATACCAAACAAATAAACCAAAAATCATAATGTGACTGTGGCTTAGTTTATCTTTTAAAGTATTTTATTGTCTAAGAAGTACTAAATAAAGAGTAGTTTCTGTAAGAAAAAAAACAAGAGGGGGAAAAAAAACCAAAAAAAAGGAAGTGTGTGGGCTCTGTTCTGGCTCTCAAGAATCCACAACAGTCCACAGTTACTCTGTGAAAAGTGTATGTTCTATCACACGTATTAACAGGAGTGTAGTCATGCAGCATACACTACCTGGAAACATCAGAAAATCTAGTCTGCTCTAACCTGCATTAGCAGTATTGCCAAATACAGTTTCAGACAATGCATTTCAAAAAGAACATTGAACGGCTGAAGAGCATATTTTTAGTATGACTTCTATTCCTCCCTTTCAAAAGCTAAATAATGTTTATCTTTCACATTTCTCCACGCTTTTATTTTTATCCTTGTATAAATTTTAGGATTAGCCTTTTAAGCCATAGTTTATTAGACAGTTTAAAAAGTAAAATATTGAGCTAATTAATCTTTGTGAACTTATTTGTCATATTGGACCATGTCATATATATGGACTGATAATCTTGAAAAGTCAATCTCTTTGTGTTATATCTGGAAATAATGTGAGGTGATGCATTATTTGATACTCTGTTTCCATTTCTACCTGAATGTACACTATTTTCATATGCAAACATGCAGCTTCCATCTTCATGCGTGCTATTCATAAAGGCATACAACCTTAACCAGTGAAATGGTTCATCAAGCTCCTCATGCAAAGTGACTCTCCGTGATTCTATCACTTACAAGTATCAATTACACAAATGCTCCAGTGATGAATAAACACTTAAGATTCTAGAGAAAAATTATTATTTACCACTGTTTTTCAGGAATTTAAAGCGGAATAGACTAGTTGGAAAGCTGGAGCAAGACCATAACTCACCAAATGGCAATGCAAAGTAGACATCCAGTAATATCTCATGTGAAGTTGGTGTTTTTGTGCCTTGAATCTCACTCCCATTTTTTATTACTTCAGAATGCAATGTCCACCAGGAACCTGGACCTTCCTAGGAAAAAATATTTTGAAAGTTACCCAAGTAGGATTTATTGCATTATCTTTTTCCTAAATGAAGGTTCCCCTAAGTCAACAGGGTTTTCTTTATGACACCAATAGGCTTAGAATCCATTCTAGACTCTTTCAACTTTTGTTGGAACTTCACAACTTTTTGTTGAGTAACTTCTAATTTAAGGAGAAATTACTTTCTTCCCCTGCTCCCATTCTCTGAGTAGAACCATTGAAACGTCAGTTCAATGTACATAAGAATATATATTAGTTCCTAATGAAGAAACTGTAGTAGAGACTGATGGGAAATGATGTAGGGAGCAGTTTTCTGATTGTCTCTCCTTGACCTCATCATCAATTGCCTTATTTTTCAGAAAACTGAAAGACAACAAACTTGAAATTAATCTTTGCAAATAAAATTATCTTCTTTAATTCAGTGTTACATTTTAAAGATAGACTTCATGGACTACAAGTAGAAAAGCATATTTACGAGCAGGAGAATTGTGGAGTATTTGATCAAGATACATCTTTTTCCAGTTTCAGACAGTTTTGCAGCACTTGCAGATTGCTTCAGTATTTCCACATTACTACATTATTTTCTAGCCTACTGAGAGGAAGCATGCTTATTCTGATGGCTAACTATGACTATGCTGGATATATGATAAGTTTTGGGATTCGCCCATTTTCGTCACTCATCCTTCTCTATGAGCTCATCATGCTATTAATTTCTTCCTCTTCCCTCTTTGAGACAATGGCCAATTCTCTTAAGAGACAGAACAACACTATTTTGCCCATTTTAATAGATTTATTTAAGGTCACACAATGAAGAGTCAGACCAGGAGCCTCAGTTTGAAATGCCCTCACTAATCACCTAAACTAAACTCTCCGTGCCTCCCTAAGAACGTGCAGATGAACTCTAACCCATTCACTAAATGATACCTGACTCAGAACGTGAACCATTCCTCCGGGGTATATAGCTAATGCATATCAGTTACCACTTTGAGAGTCACATGAGCGTTATGCCTCAATATTACAGACTGAAACAAATGAGAGAGAAAAATACATCAATCAGAAATGTCATTACAGTATTTGGGGAGGCTAAAAATGAGAAATTAATTGGATTTTACTCAGAGCTTTATATTTCCACAGTAAATCAACTTACATCTGTTGCATGTTCCACAGCTGCAAGGGGAATCCATAAAACTCCTAAAACGGTATCCCAGAGCAAGCCTTTCTTCCACAGCTCTATAATGAAGCCCTTTCCATCAGCACAGATTTCACTAAAAACAATGAACACATAAACCATTAAATTGAAAACAGTCTCTACTGCTCAGCAGCCTATTGTAATGACTTGAGTTACTGACTGACAGCGTATATAGAGGTGTTTTGCTTTCAGTATACTCATAAAATGCAAGACACCAGGCATGATACAAATGTTAGACTGGACAAGGCATGTCTCAGGTCTTATTGGCCCTATTAGATATAACCCAAGAAGAAACTAGGACGAGGAAATGCCTTTAGTTCAACTTTAGTTTCTTCCAAGCAGCTTCTGCATATGTAAGTCTTCAGCTGCCTTTGCAGGGCAGCCCTGAAGAATCTGCATCCTCAGGTTCCACTACAGCTAACTTGTTAGGTGGAGAAGTAGTACCATATAGCTAGCCTTCTGTCAGGTGAGTTCTTTCAGGTAAAACTGGGATCCACAAAAACGATCAGTCTTTTGAATATAAA
Organism: Apaloderma vittatum; assembly: GCF_000703405.1. Classification (NCBI taxonomy): domain Eukaryota; kingdom Metazoa; phylum Chordata; class Aves; order Trogoniformes; family Trogonidae; genus Apaloderma; species Apaloderma vittatum. The sequence goes on along the minus strand of NW_009721770.1, from coordinate 7,736 downwards.
GCTCCAAGAAACATTTTCAATGAAGTAGCAAGAGTTGGAAGTGTCCACTATGATGACACACACTGTCAATCAACATGGACCATCAGTCTAGAATCATTTAAAACACTATGGCAAAAATTCCATTTTCCTTCACAAAAATCTAGAAGGAAGTGCCAGACCATTTCCTGCAGGAAACAAAACCAGCTCCTTGTTTTCACTGTAAAGAAAACCAGGTATAAGAGATGCTTGGAGCTCCATTAGAATTGAGAAGTTGCATTATACAATAAAAATACAATTGGAAAGCAGCTCTCAACCTCAAGACTTGCAGATCAAAGCTTTATTTTAGTTCTACTGACAGGATGCATGCATTTTATTATTAGCTGGTTTTGACATACCATGCCACAACCTTATTTTACAAGAATTTAAAATAAAATTTTGCCAGGCAATATGACTCACTGATGACATGAAACTAAAATTAAGAACAAAATTATTCCTCATGGAATATCTGGCATTTCTTTATACATTCATATAAGCAGTTACAGACCAGTTCTGTAAATATGAAAAATATAAACTAGGCATTGATGTCTCTGCTGTGACTGATTATATGTAATTTCCATCTGACTGAATTAACCTGAAATACTAGAACTAATCCGCAACTCTTGAGTGGTGTACCACAGTGAATTACTGCATACTTAAAGTTACCAGGAAAAGGATAAGTCAAATCTGAGGAGGGCAAAGGATGCCCACCCTTGAGGCAGGTACTGAACTCATCACATTGCTTTCAAAAACATTATGTTGGCTGAGTGTCTAATTTTCCCCTGTACTCATACACTTGAGTAGACATAGTGAATTTTTCATTCATTCATTCAGCTTCTCCCTTTATAAATATGTTATTGAAGACAGACTGTAAATTCTTATTTTCTGGTGTTTTTCACCCCAACTTTAAAACTGTTGCACTGATAACTGAACAGTGAAACTGCATACTGAAAGCTTAAACAATATGTAAATTTTAAAATGTAAGCTGGTAACACCTGGGTGTAATGGAACAGGGTCTTTTTAGAGGCAGAAATTAAAAGGGAGCCATTAAGAAAATGATCTAGAATATGACTTAAAGTCTATATAAATGTGTTTATAAATGCCTTTTAATTTATAAATGTATTATAGTAATTATGAATGTATTTACAATGCCTTCTAAATGTCTGCAGTGTTGTATAGTTGAGTAGGCAGTAGATGGAGCTACAGCAACCTCATAACATCCTGGCTAGAAAAGTGGTTTAATATGCTTTGGTAACATTTAAATTGCAAACTAAGACAATAATCCTAATAAATTGCTCATTCTCATTGATGTCATAGAACTCATTTACATACAATATGATTAAAACCAAAGCATTTATACAACAGAAAAGCAAATGTTTTAAACTATTTTAACACATTCCTCAGGAAATTTTAGCTGATATGCTACATGTATTTTTAAATACTTAATTGCCTCCTGCACTAAAAGTAACAGATAGGGCAAATGCTGAAATTTAACTGATTTACTTCCTGATATACTACCACACTGTCATCCAATCCACTCGCAATGTTTCACAGAACTATTAGGTCTGGATCAATATAATCCTGTCCAAAAAACTCATGTTAACACAGTGTTATCGTAACAGCAATGACTCCTCTACACTGAAACACCACAATCATTTCTACAAGTCAAAGCTGCAGTATAAAAATGGTATTTAAACAGGGTAAGAATTGATATTAATTTTCCTTAGTGTTTTCAAAGAGATATGATCCTCCTGTTTGGATAATTTGGGCTGGGGCTTGAACATTCTGCTAGAGTCTGAGAACTAGGTAGTGGTGGATGAAATAGCCCCAGATTAAATTAGTTTTACACGGTCAGAAATCAGAATTTTTCATTATTACTTTGATATTTAATTACATCTAGCCATAAAATGGCAGGTAAAGAAGGTACATATGTTGGCTTAACTCAAGAGGTCCTTCAATCACTCAATCTTCAGTTAAGCAAGCTAGTAGTCTGCTACTGTTGTCCAGGAAAGGCCCTTAGGTGAGATTAAGAGCACTGTGAAATAAAATCATGTGAAATATCTGTGGAGAAAAAAATGGAGACCTCTTACAAATGCTGCTTTTAATATGGAATAAAATTAAATTTGGAGAGTTTATTTCAATCAAAATGTCAGTTTCAGCAGACATAAAGCCTGTCAAAAGATTTTTGTAGGTTTTGATAACCAGAAAGTACAGGAAAATGCTTCAAAACAATTAATTCTTTGATAAAATATTAAAATACTCAGATTAGAAAAGAAACCCACAAAATTGTAAAAAAGATTTTTCGTAAGTGTAATTACAGCCTGTCAAATGTTTAATTCTGTAAAAATATTTCAACCAACTCTACACCTCAGGAATAAAATCTGTGTTTCCAACAAGGGGATGTGGTCACAGAGAAAGATTTGTCCAGGGTAAAAAAGGGACCAAAAATAGCAGTGATTCACATACTACCTCAGCATCTAATGAGGTTACAGGTTTATTGGTTTTCACTGCTTTGAAATTGACAGCTGAAAGCAGGTTTCCTCAGAATATCTGTCAGTATATCAGTGTTTGGATTCTCCCAACCAGTGAGGTGCATGTAGGACTCTAGGAAAAAGAGGGTAACAAAGACTGAGTAACAAGCTGGAAAGCTGAATGAAGCACACAAAGATCTACAGAATGAAGTGAGAAATAACATATTACATAAAATTCAAGATATTAGAGACATATATTCTTCCTCTTGTTGACTGTTGGCCTTGATTTGCAATGTGGCTTCTAAAATTAACTTTTGCTCTGTTGTCTAGAACAAGCCTGGCACATTTTCTCTGAGCTGGACACTTTTTCCCTTGCTTCTGCAGTCTGTACATGGTCTCACATTTATTAACCACTCTATCCAAACAAAGCAAAGATACAATAAAACTAATTGTTAAGAATTCCCTGTTACTTACAACATGAAGTCCTGTTCCCAGCAAGGTTCACTTCCCCTTCTGTCTACTGTACTGCTTTTCAAATTTTGGACTTTTAAGACAACGTAAGTTTTGAATGCATCTGGAAGAGAAATAACCAGCACATTAAAACCCACCTTATTTCCTCCTAGAAGCTGGAAACATTCAGCCCCATGGTAGCAGTGGTTTTACTCTTCCTCAACACAAAACATTTAGAGGTGTGGTTCAAAGACATGGATTTGAACAAGAAATTTTTTATTTAACTCTAATGGTATTATGACAGGAAAACCTCCATCTATCACAGGAGGTGAGTAAGTATTTTGAGGATTAGGTGCCAGAGAGTTTCTCAGATTACTTAACAATCTTCCTGACAGATTTTGCATGAAACCAGTATGCACTCCCTTTCTGCAAATTAGGATTTTCTTTGCCTTCCCACTGGTATGATAATATTGGTGAGCAGCTAATGAACTTATGTCCAGTTGAGGTAAGGCCAGGGACTTGTAACATAATTTAGTCCTGTGTGCCAATCTAGTTCCGTCTATAGATGCAGCAGTGAAATGGGCTTCAGATGCTGTCTGTATCCCTCAGGCTACACAACAAAATGAACTCAAACATTTTTCTAAGTGTCTTTATCAATGCTCACATTGTGCATTTGCAAAATTAGACCTAATGAGTAAAAAGAACAAACTAAAAAAAATAAATTTTAAGTGCTTGAAAATACCACTGACACAGAAAAAACAAAAGAACTAAGCGAAAGCTCTACCCTTTAGAGCCTCACTGGAACCTAAGGCAGAAAAGTGCACATTAAACAATCTCAATGAAAGTAACTGTTCAGAAAAGCTTCTCAGCTTTTCTGAAGCTGATGTAACACATCCTTCAGTAGCCTCCAGCACCCTACATAAGGATCAACATTGACATATGGTTAAAGCTTGGGTTTTTTTCTTAAATAGAACTACTGCCAAAATATACATACAAGAGGTAACCAAGAACAGAACTAAAGTTTGAACTGTCTTTATTACCACAGGTTAATCAACCAGTCTGAGATGGAGGGAGGCTGTCCCTGTCTACAAGTTATTGAATAGGTTGTATCAAATTACACTGCAGTTAAAAAGCGTGAATAAGAGTTAGCTCTGTATATCCTGGATATAGATCTTATCGATTAGGACTGATGATAATGTTTGACAAAAAGACTAAAGGATATTATGTAACAGGAAATATTTTTTTCAATGAAAAAAAAAGCAAACCCAGTGATCAGTGTTACCTATTTTCTACAATTCAGCACACCAATCTTCTCAAACCTATCTTTGGTCTTATACCGAAAAAACTTGACAAGGTCAATACAGATTTAGAAGTCTGGTGCTTTATTTGTTAGAAATGCTATCAGCAGTTTATGATTCACATACCATCCCACTGCTTATTCTATGTAACTGTGGCAAACAAAAAATTTGCAAAATATTTTGTAGTTGCAAAATTTGGTTGTAGTTTGAGAAATTTTCAAAGGAGTTCTCCATTAAATCATTTGGCTGAAATACAGCAACATACAATGTTTAACTCCAGACACTATGAGCACCCACATCTATATTTACCTTTAAATCTGAAGTACAACCACCATCTCCAAAATTAAAACTTTTCTCCTTTAAACTCAGCTGTAACTGAAAAGATAGAGACTAAGATACCTTTTCAGTGGTAGTCTGTTTCACTGTTCCATTATCTTCATATTCAACTCTATCATTTCTTTTCCATTTGAAAGTTTCATGTGCTTATGTATCATGCCATGTGATTGAACCTAATCATCTGTCTTTCTGCAGCTCCCTTTATGAAACTGTTTATATCAAATCGGCTGTTTGCTGAAGGTTGTCGGGAGATGGAAGAGGGGAGGGGTTTTTTTTAAAGGTTTTTTAGGATTTTTGGATTTTTTTTGGCTTTTTTATATTTTTAGTAATAAATGGTGCGGCGGGGCCGGGCCGGAATGTCCGGGTGTAACGTCCTCCTTGTAATAATATTCAGCCTTCACAATGGTATTCTTCAATACCCTGGCAGTGGAAAGGAGCTGTAAATTTTGCTTAGTAAGCAGCTTTCACAAAGCCATTATTGCAGCTCCCTTTGGCTGCCAAAAGTGCGGGCACCTAGTGCAACTTCTGTTGAAAAGGGCAAGTTAACCTCTTACACATTTTTTACTTTTCAACCCAAAACAGAGAACAGCAGTTTCATGGCAGCTCACACAAAGTGGGAAATAAGAGGAGAATCCCAGAGTTTTAAGAAACAGGCAAGTAACGCTGCTCTCAGTCAGCACCTATGCCATTTTTCTGCCCATGGAAACAGCAGGGAAACAGAGAACATCACAATCTACCTATGCATGAGAAGTCTCTGGCAGATTTTGGACTTTCTTTTCTACGCTGACTAAATCTTGGTGTCCTGGGTGCTTGATTTTGCATATGCTCACTGCAGGGCCTACACCCGATCTAACTGTCCATCAGTATCTCCCATCTGGGAAATATCCTTACTGGGAAATTTCAGACACCATCTCCTCCTTGCCCTAGTGAAGCTAAAATCTTGCACTTTCTTTATATAAAAGCTGGTTTCTCTTGACTGATGACCCATTTAGGTCACAGAGTTATGTAAAAGTTCTCCTTACTGGAAACATCCTTCAAATACCACTAGTTTGAGACACAATAACTCAAAATTACAAGTTATCTAAGGCCACAGTCATGTTTGCTAATTTGACCTTTAAAATACAAGAATATTTTAATTCTTTCCTCACTTGTTTTCTACTGAACTGTTAATGAAATGCATACAAGTAGTCTCAGGCTTAAATGATTCTTTAGTGTGATACATAAATGCATGTCCAAGAAATAAAAATGTAAAGCAGATATTAAAAGGGAAATCAGACTTACCAGCTGCTTTATTCAACCTTCCTTTTTTCACTAGGAAAAAAAAATAAATTATTCTATTCAGATAATACCTTAACAACACTTGCCAATAATTTTTTTGGGGGGGAGTAGAGGGACAACTAAGGGATTTCTGTAGTATAAAAACACCTCAATCAAAAATGAAAACAAGTACTCTTAAAAAAATGTAAGCACCACTGTAGTAAGATAATTACTCTGAATTCTTCTGTAAAGAAAATATGTGGAAAGTTTTCACAGCTTACAGAAACTTAGGAAATACATAGATAGAAGAAAGGGCAGAATGAAGACCAGGTGACCAAGAAAAGTAGTATAGTATCAATCACCTCATAAGGCTACTTCGAAATTCTTCCTAAAAATAGGCACAGAAAGTCACAAACTTTATATAATCTAAAGTAGCTTCTACCATCTTACAAAGAATCCTTTATTACATTGTATTTACTCTGCCTATTAGAAAAAACCTACTCCAGTGAAGATCTTACCAATTAAAAAGGGAACATTTCAAATGCTGACTTTGTTCAGCAATCTTAAGTTCCATGGTATGGTATCACTCTGATTAAGGAAAAATGCTCTGAAGCTAATAGCATTGTGATTCAGTTAGTCATTATAATTATGAAAATCTGGTCGTCATTTTGTATCAAGTCTCTCACCACTAAAGTTATTAAACTCAGACTTTTAAAGAATAAAATTAAATATACTTTAAATTTTCCTGCCATATCAGTGCACGCAAGAGAGTTCAGCTCAATTTGAAACATCACTGCAGTCCTACAAAAATTAAACCTCATCTAAGACCATACTGACATATATCATCTACTTCACTACTACACTTAAGACATAGTAATTGCCAAGAAAACAAAATGTTGAGTCCACAACTTTTTACCACAAAGGCCTCCTAAAGCTTACCGTTGATTTCCAGTCCCCTTCTCACTTGCCTAACCACCTATTTTCCTTTGCGTTAGTCTTGCTTTCATCTATCCTTAAAGATCCCTAAGCATTCTGTGGAATTCCATCATATTTGCAAATTATCTGACAGCCTGGATAATTCCATCATGTCTCCCACTAAGAAAGCTTTCACTTTCAACACAGATGAGGAGAGACTAAACTGTTCAGCCACAAGCAGAGTCCAAACACTGCAGCAGTTCAGCTGCACTGTAAGAGTGCAGAATTCACACACTGCCCTTACTTGACTTTCCTCAAAGGAAGTACTGCAAGAAATATTCCCATCAACATAAATGCAATTCACGTCTATGAAGTTGCTTTTTATAGCCACCTACTAAATATTTGTCACATTGGTGAGGGAGTTCACATGATAAAGAAAACTCACCTTTTACAGAGAGAAGCTCCATTCCAGTAGAAAAATATATTAAAGAACAGAAATTGAAATTAAGCTATTTTTACAAATAGAAAAAAAATAGTTTGGCTTGAAGACAAAATTTCTCTTTCGCTCTTCTTTCCACACACTTTGCAAGTGTGTTTCACTGTTCCTACGTGCTCCTCCCATGTTTCACATGGAGAAAAGCCAGCCAATTGACAGAGCAGTGAAAGACCAACAACAAATTCTTTCTCCCTCTAAACGCACTCCGAGATGGAAGAGGAAAGGAGAAATATCACAACTGTTTCCTCACCCTCATTTCCTCAACTTCTATCTGCTATATGCAGCTGTTCCTAGTCTAAACACACTTCTGAATGTCATCTTGGGCAGCAATAAAAAACTCAGTGCAACTACTGTATTAAAAACATACTTTGGAAATTCTTAAACTTTTATTAATACTTGAAAGGCATCTGAAACAGAATACAGAAGGTTTAAAATTTATTATTTTTTTTAAACACAGATGAACACACGTATTGGGTTGGCCTGGCCAGATTTTGGTGG